>NC_056737.1:5295078-5475078 GCF_019279795.1 Protopterus annectens | reverse complement strand
GATATAGTGAATTTGTATATGATATAAAGTATTTTGCTAGAAATATAGCCTTAAAACAAATGTTTAATCTGAATAATATGAATGCGGCACATGAAACAAATATGGCTACTAATTTTAAGAAACCAAGTCTTATGGTTCCAATGCTACCCCCCCCCCCCCTCCCACAGCAGATACATTTGTGAATGTTTGTGAAGAGGAGGTTTTCCATATGAGGCAAACTAATAGGTCTAAAGGCTTTCATAATATGAACAAGGATGAAAGGGATGCCTTACAAAGACTGCTGAGCAATGACTCAATTATAATAAGACCTGCAGACAAGGGAGGAGCGATCATTGTAATGGACAGCTCATGGTATGAACAGAAGATGTTTGAGTTACTAAATGATGTTAACACCTATAAACCTGTATGAAGTCATGAACTGGATAAACTGATAATGGATGTGAACCATAGGTTTTATGACCTCATGCTGACACATTTGATTAGCCCAGAGTTATATGAATATTTCTTGGTGAAAGATCCACTAGTACCAATGATAAAGGGGATGCCAAAAATAAATAAATAATTGCATAATCCTCCTATGCGACCCATAGCTTCAGGGGCAGGTTGGATTACGGAACCCCTTTCCATTTACATAGAACATCGACTAAAGGGAGCATTGACTAAAGCAACAACAGTCTTAAGAGATACAGAGGACTTTTTGTTGACGTTATCAAAATACTGTCATGAGAAAAATCTCCATAGAGGTATATTACTGGTAACTATGGAAGGAAAAAGCCTATTTACACTCCTACCGAATAATTATGGTGTTGAATCCATCAGAAGATTCTTGCACATGACTAATGAATACACTGCAGCTGATATCATGCAACTATGCACCTTATTAGATATTATACTAGAGAATAATGTTCTAACTTTTGGAAACCAGTATTACATACAGAAATGGGGGTGGCAACGGGCACATCATGTGCCAACTCATACTCAAATATAGTAATGGCACAGCGGGAGTTAGATTTTATATTTCATGCCAACAACACCTGTAGAGATAGGCTCCTTTATTACAAAACAATTTGTGGATGACATATTTACATTAAGGGATGGCAGCGAAAATGAATTGGGTTAATTTGTGAATTTCTTAAAGACCACTACAGAATTTCTAGACATAGTCAAAAGTTCTGAAACCACCACTGACTTCCTAGATATTACAATAGTGAAACAGGAAGATGGTAATATGCAGACTCAAACTTATAGAAAAGGATGCTGGCGGAACAACACACTGCATCATACGAGCATGCACCCACGACATATTTTTCCACAAGTGGTTAACAATAAATATCTACAACATTCTAGGCTGAATACTGAAAAAAATGTAACACATTCAAAGGAAGAACTGCTGCAGAGAGGATACAAGGACCAAGAAATTAATGATACTATAGTGAATTTGTGACATCTAAGAACTACAAAGGGTCAACCTTATTTTCATATGAACCATAACCCTGGTTGTGAAGATGATCTAACTGGGAGAAGGACAGAACGACATTCCATGAGATGTACACTAATGTACAATAAAGATGCTAAACAGATATGTGACATAATTAGAAGGAATTGGCAGATATTAACAACCGAGTCAGTAAGGTGTATAGTAGGAAACAATCCAAGCTTCTGCTACAAGAACAAGAAGAATTTTTAACAGTTACTATGTCAAGACAAAGAAAAAGTGGAGAAGCCATATACACAGAAATGTGGTACCTTCAGATGTGGTCAGTGTACGGCATGTCAACATTTGATGTAAGATCAGTGTTTTCAAAATCCAATTACAGGCAAGACATACAGAACTCCTACATTTGTGAACTGTGCAACGAAGAATATTACTTATGATACAAAGTGCACTGCCTTCTATATAGGCAAAAAAACCTCCCAATTTAGGATCAGGATACAATCGCATGTAAGGGACATCAAGAATAAAAATAGCACTAATGCCCTTTACAAACACATTAGCGTGAATCCTGATCTCTTTCGTTTCATGGCCTTGCAGGTGCTGAGATCAAGCAAAAGAAAAGGTGATTTGAAAGGACTGACTGAATATAAGGAAAGTAAATGGATTGCTGACCTAAGGGCTTATACAAGGAACCAGGGCTTAATAAAGTGCTACCAATGAAACTCATCTTAAAAAGGCATTGGCTGAGGCAATGACATTCATTTGAGTGATTAGCTAGTTGAACTTGTAAATGTGAAGAGAAACATCAGAGTTTTTTATGTATTACAACAGTGAAGAAAGAATTTTATTGGGTAGTTTTAGTACTTAAACGAGCACCTGACAAACAAGAAATCAGACCTGAAGAAGGCTAAAAGCTGAAAGCGCTCATCTCTTATTTTATGCGTTTTTAAGAGTTTACGTATTTCAATAAATATATTCAGCTGTGGCATCACTTCTTTTTTATGCTTTTGTAAATGTAACTACCATTTTCTCTATGTCACTTAGTAGATATCTTAAAAAGCACTCATGACAGATGAAGAGTATTTAAGCACCCCAATAGAAACAGTTGGACTCTTGCACACTCTGGACCCACTTTATAACAAATAAATCACATAACAAACACATTTTACATAGCAGTAGCAGGAAGTGCACTAAACCTGATGGACTGTGCAAGTCTCAATGTATACACTGACATACACTTGCTGCACATCACTAAGCCACCTCCAGTCACTCAAGTTGGCTAATTTTCTAAAACAATGCTGTTTTAAAAAGTATGAAATTTCTTAAATCATTTCATATATAATTGCAGCCATATCTCTCAAATGTCCCTGATTTTGACTCAAATTTTAGCCCTGACCCTCTTAATCCCTCCTAACACTGGTGACTTTTGGAGGAAAGTTGTTGAATTACACTTAATGAATAATGACAATAATTGTACATTTATTTTACTTCACAAAATATACATTAATTCATATGCTCTGATTATGTGAATTCCTCAAGTTAATAGCATTAATATTTTAAAAGTGTCCCCAATTGTCCCTGATTTTGCCCCCGATTCTGTTGAAATTTGCCCCTGATTGGTTAAGAGCTATGACAGCAACATAGAACATTCATGCTTGGGTAAATAAAGGTTCTCCCTCAGCTGCTTTGGGCATGAGGATGAAACTACACAAGCCATGAGTAAAGCCAAACCTGAATGAATGCACTGCTGACACTGACTTGCTGATGATGTCAGATTACTTTGGAATTCCACATTTAATGTTTGCAATTTTGCATTGCTTTTATTCTTCTAGTCTTATTTAACAGTTTGTTTTAGCTTAAAATTCTTCTGTCCTCTGCTCTGATTGCAAAGAAATTAAAGCTAGGTGATCTGGAGGAGGTGCTGTGAGGTAGCATTTATTATTTAAGGGCAGCCACTGACCAGCTGCTGTTGTCAGACTAAATTGCCTCTCTACCCAGTGTTTCTCTGATGTACTTTTAAATTCAATACCTCTTGAGTGGCCGCCCTTTTGTTCTTTAGACTTTGAAAGCTCCACCCAGTCTTACAGTTTCTGCTCATACTAGTGAGAATAAGAAGTTCAAACTTGGAAGGCCCTCCCCCACTTAGGCTGATAAAAGCACATTATTTTCTAATCTTCCTAGATACCACCCATACCTCTCAACTGCCTGTATTTTCAGCTCATATTTTTGGTGTGTTCCTCATAAAACGTGTGGTTTTCTGGCAAATCAGTGGAATGATCAGATGACTGAAGTCACTAAATAATGACATACATGTTCTGAAAAATTTAAAGTCTGAAACTCAAATGTACGTTAAAACAAACCCTGTTACTCTAGCAACTTTCTAAGTTTTAACAGCGATATTTAAAATATGTCCCTATGTTTGATTCTTTGTCCCCCCATTTTGTCAGGCTTTGCCCAGATTTCTTGCACTAAGATGCTGAGAGGTACAACACTACCAATTACCAGAAAGTCTGAACACTGCTTCTTAGGAACCAGATGGAGTCAGATTGATTTGTTCCTAATGAAAGAAGGAGCATGGAGACATTGACAGTCTCTGGGCAGTGTGTATGGGACTGCCCTGACTAACCTGGTTTTGAGCCATTGTGTAACTTAACTCTGTTGTACAGAGATGCTGTATATGCATCCAGGGCATCTACCTGAAGATAGCTAAAATAGGCCAACAGAGCCACAGAACAGCTGGGACAGGCCTGCTGATCACCAAACAGCCCACCACTTGCTTCTTAAGAACTAGCTTGAGATCAGTGCTACTGTTTTGGTTCTGGTGAAAGAAGGAGCAAAGGGACACTGATTCCTAGCTGAGTGTGGCTGAGGTGAGACCAGCCCTAGTAGTAACCAGGTATTAGGTAATATATGAATCACCACTATTTACCATTCTGGGCTAATCTATTACATAGCTAAATTAGAATTTTTGTGAAACTACAAGAATAAAGGGGACATCCACAACTGTGGGCAGTACAGAGATATCAAACTCCTGTCACACTGCATGAAAGTTCTGAAGAGGGTGACTGATAAACGGATACGCAGAGTAGTAGAGAGTAAGATGGGAGATGAGCAGTTCGGATTCAGATCAGGATACAGCATATCTAACACAATGTTTGCAGTGAGACAGATAGTTGAGAAGAAGCTAGAGATGAGGAAAGACTCCAACTGGGCATTACTAGACTTGGAGAAAGCATACAACAAGGTCCAAAGAAAGTTGATTTGGGCAGTACTGCGATGGTTTGAAGTCACAGAAACATTGGCAGAATTAGTGTAGGCTATGTACAAGGACCCAACAACTGAAGTATGAACAATGTTTGGTCTCACAGCGGGGTTCTCAGTTGGTGTGGGTGTGCACCAAGGTTCAGCTCTGAGCCCACTGCTGTTCACACTGGTGATGGACTACATTAGCAAACAGGTTGGAGAAGACATATCAAAAACTTACTGTATGCAGATGATATGGCATTAAAGGCAGACTCTGAGCAAGAACTTTAGCAAAGGATAGGGGAATGGAATGCAAAACTGAAGGTACATGAGATGAAACCAAGTACAGATAAGACAATGGTAACAGCAAAACTGGAGAAATCAGAAGCTCAAAATTGAGATAGAAGGGAAAATAGTGGAATAGGTTAATAGCTTCAAGTATTTGGGAGGGGTGGTTGAAAAGAAGGGAAGTCTGAATGAAGAGGTCAAAGCTAGAATCAGATGGGCTACAGCAAACTCGCACAGGGTCTCGTGTGTAGTGTATGGCAGAAAATTACCAAAAAAGCTGAAAAGTAAGGTGTACAAAATAGTGGTGGCACCAGTACTACTGTATGGTAAAGAAACATGGGCATTAAAGGTGGGGAAGATAAGAAAGCTAGAAGTGATGGAAATGACATGCCTGAGAAGAGAGTGGTAGTATGCACACTGTGGGACAGACAAATAAATGAGGACAAAACAGCAGAAGCCAAACTAGCTATAAATGCAGAAAAGGTCAAAGAGAGCAGATTACAGTGGTTCAGAAACGTGCAAAAAGGCAGAAGGCAATCTAGTGTAGAAGACTTAGACAAGAAGAAGGTAAGAGGAAACGAGGGCATCCAGCAAAGAAGTGGATGGATTGTGTGAGAGAAGATCTGCAACAGTCAGGCATGAGTGTCAAAGGCAGGAGTGTGTCACTGACTCGAGACTGATGGCATCAGTTAACAACACCCTGATTTCATGTAAAAATGGGAAAAAGGGGGTTGATGATGATGAAACTAATTTACAGGTTCCTTCTGGTGGCAGACGAAGGTTCCCCATGCTAGTTGTGGGCACTACTGAGGCTAAATCCAAGTGTCTTGCTGTTGGCTGGTGTGCTCTACTCAGTTTTTAGTTGCTTACTTTCTGTATTATAAATAAGGTGATTCAGCACAATGTGCAATGTGCAGTGGCATGTCACCTTGTATTGTACTGATGCAGGCATTTAGTGCCTTAACTTTCTTTATACAATGAATAGGCATGGATGTGAATTGTTAGACCTGTTTATTAGAGATTATGATAATAAGATGGAGTATGAAAAGGGGAAGGCATACTCCCCTCCCCCAGCTGTTGAAGGTAATTATTCAGGTAACCCCCAAGGCCATCTTGAAGAAAATACAGTGAACATTAATGTTAATATGAAGGAAAACGAAATTCGCTCTCAGGGAGAAATCCCTTTAGAGTTACCCCCCCCCCCCCGATTAAGGGAGTCCCAGAGATTGAAGGACCGAATGGAGGGGAACTCTTTGAACAGGCCAGAAGTGAATCACTGGCACTTGAATCCCTCTCGTGGGGGGGATCCCTGGAGAACTCACCAACAGTGGAATATCAAGTTATATTTAATGATTTTGGTGATTATCAAATATATAATTACAACAGTATATAAATTGACACTAGGCGAGCTAATCTGTTTGAAAATTGTTTTACGTTTGTTCCTTTGAGGAAAAGTAGAAATGATAATGTTTGTGTGTCTTATTTTAAGAAAAATGCTGGCGGAATGTATGAAAATTTAGGAAATATAAAGAGGCCTAGTATATTTAATCCCCCCTTTCACCCCATGGTTTTATTATTTGAGAAATTTTGTGAAGTGGAAATAAGGAATTATTTTAAGACTTCTAAGAGTTTAGTATTGGAATGTAATTTAAGTCAAGGAGCAAGGGTATTGCTAAAAGAAATTTGTCAGAATAAGCAGCTTAGAGTGATGAAGCCAGATACAAGTGGGGGGTTGGTAGTTATGGACAAATGATTATGTTAACAAAATGTTAAAGCTTTTATATTCACATGCAACATCTATAAACCAAATGAATATAGCTTATCAGAATATTGACCTGGTGTTGGAGGAAATGTTATTCAATAATCAATTAAGTGGTAAAGATTTTAACTTTGTATCCATAACCCAAAATTTCCCACCATTTTTGGAATGCCTAAGGTTCATAAGAATTCTGCGGACCCTCCTATGCAGCCTATTGTTGATGTGAAACTTCAAAAAACTTTAGTTTAGCTAAATATATAGATTTTTACAAAAAGTATTTGAAACAAACTCCTGTCACCTGAGGGACTATTGGGATTTTTTGTTAAGAGTCTCGGATGAGGTGTTTCAGGAACACATTCTATTTGTGATGATAGACACTCAGGATTTGTACTCCGTCATTCCTCATGACACACGTTTAGAATGGTTTTATGATTATCTTAGTCACACACATCCCTGTGTTAGGACAGAATAGATATTGTAAGAGTATTTATGGGCTTGGTTTTAGAAAAATTTTCCGACTTTTGAAAACCATCTTTTTAGACAAAAGACAGGGTAGCCATGGGGGCATCATGTGCCCCCATGTTTGCTAATGCAGTTCTTTCCCTTTGGGAGACCAATTTTGTTTTGAATAGTGACTATAGAAACAGTTGACTTTTTATGGGTGTTATTCAGATGATATGATTTTCTTTTGGAGGGATTCACCTGACAGATTAAAACATTTGTTTGACTACCAACACACTACAACGGATTTCCTTAGATTTACTATGGAGGTTCAGTCAGCCTCAGTAAACTTCTTGGATATTACTTTGAGGAAGAATTATGAAACAAGAAGTTTCGAATCCAATATTTACCGGAAACCTACATATTCAAATTCTTTACTTTATTTTGAGAGCATGCATCCCTTGCTCCAGAAAAGAACTTTGGTGAAGACCAACCCATATCATATCCACTGAAATAGATTTTGAATATGAGACGAGGAAATTGAAAGGTATGTTTAGGAGAGGTTATCTTGAGTTTGTGTTTTAACTAATATCTTTAATGATGCAGATGTTGAGAGGACGGTGGGCCACTTTTTTTTCCATTATTGGGACAAAGAAGAGGAACAGTTATGGGGAACATTAGTGAGAAAAGAAGTAATGCCCCCACTGTTCTAATCATTCTCTTGCCTTAACTTATACTGTAAACTTTCAGGATATTCAATGTATTGTGGAAAGGAACTGGAAATTGTTTGGGATAGACAAAGAATATACGGATATTGTAGGGGCAAATCCGGTGATTGTACATAAAAAGGACCTTAGTTTTAAAACAATCTTGGAAGGACAGAGGTATAATGAATATGAAGGGAGTATGCATAAATGTGGCAATTGTCTCCAGTGTAAATATATTTTTGAGGAGTCCAGTTGTCATGTAAACAGGTTTGATGAAATTAAACTGCACCAGAGGTTTCACTGTAACAGCAAAGGGGTAGTTTATGTGGCCCTATGTGAGCTATGCAAGGCATTTTATATTGGTAAGACCAAACTGGGTCTAAAGAAAAGGATCTACCAGCATTTATATGATATTAAGAAGAAAGATGAAAATAATACATTATTTAAGCACCTCAAAGAGAATCCTGAACACAGGTTCAAGTTTATGGTTACTGACCAGGTTGACTTAGGCCAGTGAGGAGGACCAAATGAAAATTTGAGTTTCTAGAGCTTAGATGGCAGATGAGGACAAATGCAACAGTATACCCTTGCCTTAATGAAAACATATCTATTAGTAGTGTACTAAAACAGAAGGCTGCCTACCTTTTTCTTGATGTATATTTTGTTTCCTTGTATGTTTTTTCTTTGTTGATTTAAATACGTTTTTTTACAGACAAAATGTATTAGGAGATATTTTAGTAATATTTAAATATGTATATATTAATGTTTTTAATAATATAGTGCCAAGTTATTTTTAACCAGCATCTGAATACGTTGTTTGTAAAAGTGTGTGTATATATGGACACTGTCTTGGAAAAAAGGGGGGATTATACTAGTGTGTTATAGCAGTGTACATTGACTTGGATCTGTATGTTTAAAATAAGTTATTTTTTAATTGGCTAATGATTAATTGTGAGGAGGGGTTTAGGGGATATTTAAACCAAGTATTTGAGTGAGGTTTTTGCTCTGATGAATTCCTGTACATTGTTGGACGAAACATTTTTGATATAATAAATTTGGTTTTGTAGTTATTTGCAGCTTTTTGCTCTGAAGTCTTCTCTGTTTTTTTGTTACTTCTTTATACAACCTAATCCCCCAAAACCTACTGTACTTTAGTGAGCAGTAAAGCAACAAGAGTCTGGTTTGTGCTATTTGGAATGTTGCTTTTTTGTGTAGACTCAGATTATTTGTTTTGGACAGATAGATTTGCACTAGGATGAGAATAGCTTTTTGTGTGTAGACAGTTGTTGGTTTTAGACAGATAGCACCTCGAGTAAATCAACTGCAAACCTTGTAGGCACAACTCCCCCTACAGCACACATTAGTAAGTACCTACAACCATGCATCCATATATTCCAACCATCTGTATAGCCAGCCTGCTTGAAATGGGTTTACTAAGACAATGTAGTAATTGTCTCAAGTTTATCTACAACTACCTACTACTTAAAGCAGTGGACACAGTGTAAAAGAAATGTAGTTATACAATGTTATTGGAGGCAAAGTTCTCACATGAAACTATGACAAAGGACAAGAAGGTTGTCAGTACAACGCAACACTACACTAAACAAAGCACACACACAGCTCAATCAAACAGATAGACCTTCATATGCAGAGTCTCTTAAAGTAACCTACCTAAACCACAAAGGCCTCCTAAAAGTATCCTAAGAAACAAGTACCCTTAGCAACTTCATAAACACACAACACAAGCAGTACCCAACATAAAATAAACATCAAAAGTCACACACTGACTAACATCCAAAGCTCATAAAGCAAACCTCACCACAATCCATGATCCAAGTCATACGTGACTCCTCCCTGATGCACCTCTCACTAGGCTGTGCAAGGAGAGGGTCACATTCAGTTGCCTACAAGGTGCCGGGATTTGCCACATTACGCAAACTCTCAAGTCCTTGCACCACAAGAACACGTATCACACAGTCACAGTATATGTGGGTGTAAATGACTTGAGATGTTAACTCTGTAGACTATATAGAGAGAGACACAATGGAGCTCTTGGAATATAGATCTGAGGTAGATATGAACTTAACTTTCTGCAGCATTCTACCATCACCAAGAATGATGCCACAGTACAAACAAAAGACTATTGTTTTCAACAACTGGCTTACTATCTGGTGTCATTCAACATGTATCAGCCTGGGAGGAGATGGTAGATAGTCCTAACTGCTTTGCCAGGGATGGCCTGTACTTTTGTCCCCAAAGCATTTATATACTGGCTAAATCCTTGTCCACCCTCTAATGCCTTTTTTTTAGGCAATGTGAGTTTTCTAAAGCTTCCAGCATAACAAAACAGAATATGGACAGCATTAAGGTATTGCTGCTCAAAACTAGGAGCCTTAACAAGAGAAAAAAAAAAAAACACTCCCTACAAGACCTCAAAACAGATACATGCATGACTTTCCAAGATGGCTGCACACTGATCAAAAGCTCAACTTCAGCTCTCATAGTGTGAAAAAAAGAAATTGAAACACATGGGCCAGGAACACAGTCAATTTTAGTAAATTCAGTTACTAGCTACTATGCACACTGCTTGGATAATGCCAGCAAAGACTAAACTAAGAGAGCCTGAAAGAAAATCAAACAGAAAAGGTGAAGAAAAAGCACTGATGGGGAAGAATCATGCAGTTGTTCAGACCCCAAACTGTGGGCAACAAAGCTAAAGGAGGTGGAGTTTCAATGTATATTAAAGAAACACACACACCTCCAGGCTGGTCAAACAGTATGACACCGTGGAGACACTCCAGGCGCAGTTAACCATTGGCAAGACCCCTAATCAAATCACAGCTAGCTACAAGCCCCCGAAAAACTACTCATGCCAGAATGCAAATGCCCAGAGATTCCTTGATTTTATCAATGCAAATGCCTTAGAGCAGCTAGTTGATACTCCCACAAGAGGTGATAATATCTTGGACTTGGTATTAACCAACATGAGTAACCACTGCAGCACCCCTACAGTATCATCCTCCCTGGTAAGATCCAACCATAAAGTGGTCACTTTTGAAGTCAGCATCTCCCCTGACCCTCCTCTAGCTAGGGTCAAACAAAACAACTTCTCCAAAGCGGATTACACCCTTCTGAGGGATGGTATAAATAGCTTCACACCCCCCTTCCCCTCTGCTGGAACTGGGACCAATGTCCAAATCTACACCAAAGTACTATCCGAGCACTTGTATAGATGCATGGAATCAGGAATACCTGACAGTCCAAAATCATCCTCCGCAAGGAAGAGTAAAACCTATCTGGTGGACATCTGCAATAAATAACTATATAACAAAAGGAAAAAATTGCTGTCCAGGACCAAGAAGGCGCAGGTTCCCAATTGGAAGCAATCTCTCCTTAGCCTGAACAAGTAAATAAGAGCACTAGTGAAATCCTCTAAAGCCAACTTCGAGTCCAAATTGGCCACATCTACTAGAGACAATCATAAGGCCTTCTTCACATATGTCCGCAATCTCAAAGGAAGCACCCAGATCTGTTCAAAACTGGTGGTCAAGAACACCACCAAATGCTGTAGATACAGCCAACCTAATGGCTGACAGATTCAGTAAAAACGTCAACCCTCTGTCCCCCCATCAGTAAATCAGGACATCTCCAGTAACTGCCCACCTCCATACCTCTCAACTTGGAATCATCAAAAATCTGGACAAGGCCCATGAAAAATAGGCACAAATCTGTATGCTGATTAATGTAAAATTTGCATACATAATTACATAACCCTACCCACTCCAATGGAATTGTGGGATAACAACTTTTACACACAAACTGAATAACAGACAACCAAAATATGGCACCAGAGTCCCCCTGCAGCCATTCCAATGTCCCATTACCTGGCTAATTCACCCCATTTACCATAAACACTAATGTGTGCATACTGCTTTACTTCTACAATGATTATTTGGATTTTATTTTTACATTTTATACCACAATGCACAAACATGAATAGGTACCTGCTAAACAAACATACACAACAACCAACCTCAGCAGGTATGGCAAGGGCACGGCACCAAAAGGAGTAGCAAAGTCCAAAAAAGTATAGCCAGTCCAAAGTGGTATGTAAAAAATATATATTTTTAATGTGACAACAGACTGGTTTCGGCACAAATTTACACAGCTTTCCTCAGTGTAACAAAACTTTCACAAATAGCCACATAATGCATGCAAAAGTTAATTGGCAAGAGAACACGATTGGTCACAATTGCTCATTGAGCCCAGGGGGGAATAACCCTCCCCCAATTTAATAATCTATTTTCTTTCTTTCAAGTTTAATATATTGTGCCAAACAACTTTGTTCCCTTTCTTACCAATGACTCTATCTATAACAGTAAATCTGAAATTGGCTGTAGGGTGATTTAAAATATGCTTATACAAGGCACTAATTGCTTTTTTATTTTTGATATCACTAATGTATTCACCAATACATTCACAGGTCTCGAAGTTTGTCCTACATAAAACGCAGAACATGAGCAGGTAACCAAGTAAATCAACCATTCACTAGAGCAATTAGCAAAGAACTTTATCTCATAGACCTGGCCAGTATTCCTACCAGTAAATTGTTTGATCTTATCCACCCAGATACAATGAGTACAGTGCCCACATGGGAAACACCCAAACAGATGATCCCCCACAAGTGTTTGACACTGTGACTGAACATCCAAGAACCCAGTTTTGTAATGAGTAAAAAAACATTTTAAAATCATAGGCCCCTTGCACACAAAACAAGAAACATACATGCGTTATTTGATGCACCTTCCTGACTTTATTAAATTATATTTCTTGCATAATACAGCACACTTGTTAGACTTAAGTTATAGCGCATTTTATATTTAGAGTTTGAATATTTTTCCAGTAGGCAATGAAACAAAATGCATGAACCAATAATGACAAAAACTGCTCAGTTAAGAACATTTCCATCATAAAAGTGTAAATAGAAAAATAGAATGACAGCAGTGTAAGCCATAGAAATCTTGCACAGCTCCTTGCACTTATTTTCAATTTCAGTTGTTTTTTTTTTTTTTTGGGGGGGGGGGGGGCAAAGGGACAAAAAACAGAGATGCATTTTAATCATTGCTTGTATAATTTTGGAAAGTTGCTAGAATAAAACATATTATCATCATGCATTTCACTGCCAAGTCATGAACCCAAGAGGACCATGTGCACTACAGTCAGAACAACATACTCCTATGCCAAATCATCAGCTTCTTGAAAGACAGACTGAAACTTAAATCGCTATCATTTAGTGAATTTAGTTCTCACTTCTCACCATAGCTGTCAACACCTCTTAGCACAAAAACCCAGACAAAGCCAATAATGGGGGAATACAGCCCCAAATACTGACACATTTCAAATACTTAACTGAACTTATAAGCTTATAAAATTGCTAGAATAAAAGGTTTTATGTTACCATTTATTTTCTGAAGAATATAAAGTCTGTAAGTCAAATGCCTATCATTATTTAGTGAATTCAACAACAAAAATCATTAAAACCATAGATTTAATGTGGATTGAGGAACAGAACAAAAATATGAGGAATAAGTTCAGAAGTGGTGGTGGCTAGGGACTTTAAGCTCTTTTTACCTTGTACCCAAGGTACAGGGTTTGAGCCTTTCTAGCCACAACCTCCAATGAATGGGGGCATTTACACACACTCACACTCACACTCTTAAGCAAAGAGAATCAGCAACCAGCCTCCAACTCCACGTGAAACGGAACGGACAAAAATCCAAACTGAGCAACTGTATGGCTTAAAATTAATCCAAAATCCAAGCTGAGCAACTGCATGGCTTAAAAGGCTTGAAATGGATGACAATCCACTTGTAACGGACAGAAATCCAAAGTATCTGAGCAACTGCATAGCCTAAAATTACCAAACAGCACGGAGCAACTGCATGGCTTAAAAGGCTTGAAACAGATGACAATCCACTTGTAACGGACGGAAATCCAAAGCATCTAAGGAACTACATGGCTTCATTCCGACAGGCTGACGTCATGGCGCATGTGATAACATCAGCTCCGAAAGTGCGATTTGTAAAAATTAGCTTAAAAAATCAGAAATGAAGTGGTGCCACATGGGAATCGTGACACCCCTTCACTGGGATCCCAAAACTCGGTAAAAACAGAGTAATTTGGGATGGTTGGTAGGTATGCCCCCTCCCCTTATCTCTAGAGAACAGGTCATCACTGCCCTCTCAAAGGTAAAAAATACAGCCTTCATGGGACTCGATAACATCCCAGGCTGCATCCTACATGAACTCAGGCATGAACTTGCAGCACCATTAGGTACCCTATTCAACCAAAGCCTGAGTACCAGCTTTGTCCCAGCCGAGTGGAGGACAGCCACCGTCTTCCCTTTGCACAAAGGTGGAGCATCCATCGATCTGGGAACAGCCTAACTAGCCTGATCTTCAAGGCCATGGACCTCATTAACAGTGATATTTGCAACCTCCAAGCACTCGACCCCACAGTTTGGCTGTGTCAAGGGGAGGTCATGTCTGTTAAATTGACCTCACTTGAGCATAGTAGACAAACTCTCTCAACTAGGTATGAATCCATATGTTATCAGGCGGGTAGCAAACTGGCTCACTAACAGAACCCACCTAATCAAAACAGGGGAAGCTACCTCAAGCAGTAGACATGTAATGAGCGGCGTACTCCAGGGATCGGTCTTGGGGTTTCTGTTATTCGGGATATGCTTCTCTGAGGTGCAGGCCAAAACCAATGGGCTATGGCTGACCATGTTTGCAGATGACTGCAAGCTGGGCATGGTCATCAATTCCCCAAGTGATGTGCACATCCTCCAAGAGGGTCTCACTTAAATGACTGGTGCCAGAAACATGGCCTCAAGCTAAATGCTGAAAAAATGCATCATCATCTCCTTTGTGGAGAGTGATGTCCTCACATATTATCACATTAATAACATCCAAAGCACGCAATCAGTCATGGGGGATTTGGGCACCCTGGTTGATAGCAACCTGACTTTTGATCACCAAGTTGCTTCCGTTGTACGGAAAGCTTTCTATATGGCGCACCTCATAAGTAAGGGTATCTCATCCAGGGACAAAGAGGCCATAACATCCCTGTATTCTTCCCTTATACGGCCAATTATTGAGTACAATGCCCCCTTCCACATGTACCTCGCAAGACTCATGTAGCAGCTGGAGAGACCACAGTGGCTCCTCACCAGAAGAATCCAGGACCTCAAACATCTACCCTACACAGATAGGCTAAAAGCCCTATCCCTCTACTCAGTTTCATACAGACTCCTCAGAGGTGACCTCTGTCCGGCATACAAAGCAATCTCAGACCCCACCTTGATGGGACTGCTGCATACCCACAGGTCAAGCTCCACTCAAATAACCCACACGCACGACCTCAACCTGGTCTGTGACATCAATAGGACTTGTTGGCGGGACAGATTTGTGTCCCAAGGACTCGTCTAAACATGGGATAAACTCTTGGCTAGGCTTATAAGGGCCTCGGGGCCAATAGCCCAGTAACTTCCTATGATTCTTATGAAAAAGGAGTTCAAGCTCCAGCTTCTCGCATCTCAAGATGCTAAAAACACTTCTGCTAAACTAAACAAATAACTTCAAATCTTGATTAAATCAATCAAAGTCAGGCATGAAGTAAAAACAGCCACTCATGTGAAGGATAACTACAAAGCATTCTTTAACTATGTGAGAAACCTCAGAAACAATGCCCAATCCCAATACTGTGCAGGGATAACAGTAAACAGTATTAACTTACTTGGACCTAGAGGACATTGTCTGCCAGTAGACTGACAAATGTAGCTCAAACTTCACCCCTCCCTCAGTACTCTCAGATCACATACCCACATCCTCCCCACATATCTCCCAAGAACAAGTTCTCAAGATGCTGTCTAAGGTCAACACCACCATTTCTACTGAGTGAGACAACATACCAGGCTACCTACTGGTGAACTTATCAAATCCCTACAGAGACTATTCAGTATCAGCTTTTTAACAGATTTCATGCTGGATGAATAGAGGACAGCAACAGTCATTCCACTACCCAAGGTGGGACTTAAACAGACCTGGGTAATTATAAACCTATAAGCCTGACCAGCATCATTAGTAAGGCTATGAAAAGGATCATTTTGTAACTAATAAATATAATATAAGGTAATCTACAAACTCTCTCCAAGACAGTTTGGATTAGTCAAGGCAGATTCTGACTACTTAAACTGATTGACTTCTTCAAAAAAGGTTACTGTAGAAATGGACAAGGGCAAATCAGTACACACATCTAGATCTTGCAAAGGCACTTAATGTCATCCCACGCTTGAGTATCACAGACAAACTCTCTGAACTAAATATAAATCCCTATGCAAACTCAGAGGATAACAAATTGACTCACAAATAGAAGCCAGAAAAAAGGTAGAAGGCTGTACCTCCTTCAAAAAACCTATTACTAGTAGTGTACTATCAGGTCCAGTCCTTGGGTCACTCTTCTTTGGCATTTAATTCTCAAAGGTCAACGCTAAAGTTAAGAGTTTGTGGATGACAAAGTCTGCAGATGACTGCAAGTTTGGTGCCATCATAAAATCCCCAGAATTCACCACAATCCTCCAGCAGAATCTGTCCCAAGCAAATATTTGGTGTGAAAACCATGGACTAAAACTAAATACCAAGAAATGTGTAATCATATTCTTCATTAAGCATGACTCCCCTTGTAACTATCACACCGACAATACATCCCTGAAAATTGATCCCATCGTCAGGGTTCTGAGAAACTATCTTGACAATGAACTGTCCTTCGATCACTGTGTATACACTACTGTAGGGATGTCCTTTTTTATTGCACAGCTTATATCTAAAGGCATGGAAATCCTGGTCCAGGGATCCATTATGCTGGGCACTCATTAGGCCAATCAGTTAATATAATGCTCCTTTCAGTATGTACTTATCCAAACACTTCACAACTGAAGCTAAAAACAGGCAAACGATAAACTGTGAATCCAAAAAGCAAAAGCAGGAACCACGAGGCAGCACCAAAAAGAGAAAAATAAAAGTTTAAACCAATAATCCCCATCAACATTATACAGTGTAACCGGAGGGTTGACAACCTGGTTGTTACCATCCAATATTACATCCTCACTAAATGAAACTTCTACAGAATCAATTAAACTAGAGTGAGCGACTAACTCAGGAGAAGTGATAGGTACAGTAACTCCAGGCAGACCAGGTGGATAAACAATTTCTGTAAAACAATTAGAAAAGAGCAAGTCTCTATTTATCTGGTTTTCTGTTTGTTCTTCTGGTTGAAATGCCCTGTCGGCTGCTTTGGTCTTGTCCCTAAAAAATTAGGGTCATTAGACCTCAAATTATAATGTCCAGTTTTGTTGTTACTCTGAAGAACCTCACTTGTTCTGGGTTCAGATTGTGATGTATCTTCCGCATTTACACCAGGTGAAATAACAGTATTGGGACTTGAATTGGTGCTTATATTAGAGGGTGGAACTCTGTACCTTGAAAAAGAATGAGCAGGTCGAGCTAAACCAGACCAAACTTGTGCCGGTGATGGTCTGGGATAAGCAGTCCCTTCTTTGCAAGCTTTAGTGTCTCTATCAATTTTCTTGATTTTGTTATGCTTAAGTCTATTAAGATATTGTTCGATACTTGAGAAAATTCTACTGTAATCATATTTATAGTGCAAAAACTCAGGGTCTAGTCTGATGAGCTCATCTAATTCAGAGACTTGGTTACTTAAAGATTCCACCAAGACACTGTAATGCTTAATCATCAGGTCCAATAGTTCAAAAAGTACAGTTTTGTACCTACCATAAATGTAGATGTCCGATAGGTATGCATCTGCAGTCCTAACATATGGGTTGTCCTGCCTCAGGCAGCCCTTCGGTCGGCCGGATTCCAAAGTCTGGGTCTGGCCTCGGCTGATGTCGCACTTCACCCGACGTCATAGCTGCTGGGGTATAAAGGCATCAGCCGACGCCATTTTCCTCAGTGTTTCTTGCCCCAGATGCCAGGTGCCCTCTAGGAAGGCTAAATTTGGATAAATGCAGATAATTCCAAACAGTAGAGAGCAAAATATATATACATATATACATACAAACAAATACACCATAATAGATTCCCCCAGCTAGCTAAAAGAGGGTAAGTACCCTAGGAATACCACAGAGGGAAGGAGGGTGGGTAATCCTGACTGCAGATGCATACCTATCGGACATCTACATTTATGGTAGGTACAAAACTGTACTATGTCCTTCAAGGATGCATCTGCAGTCCTAACATATGGGTAGAATACCATAGCCAAACTGGGGAGGAGGCACTAAGATAATGATGGTGTAGTTAAGATCCCTTGCAAAACAGCAGTTGCAAAACCTGCTCGGGATCTGGAGTATAAAGGAAGATTATAATGCTTGGCAAATGTATGCACGGAGCTCCAAGTAGCAGCTTCTAAAATGTCTTTGGTAGCCACTCCTCGTAGGAAAGCTGTAGTGGTGGCTGTAGCTCTTGTGGAGTGAGGCCTGATATTTTCAGGAGTTGTCTTTCCATGAAAAGAGTAGCAGAATCTAATGCAATTTCCTATCCATTTTGAGATTGTCTGTTTTGAAATTGCTTTTCCTTGCACTCCTGTTGCATATGCTACCAGAAGCTGTTCAGTTTTTCTGCTGGCCTTAGTTCTGTCCAGATAGTAGCGTAGTTGTCTGTGCACATCCAAGGTGTGTAGTAGTCTTTCCCCCCTGTTCTGTGGGTTGGGGAAGAATGTAGGTAAATGTATAGCTTGGTTCAAGGATACCCTGGAGACCACCTTTGGCATAAAAGTAAGATTGGTTCTCAGAGACACTCTATCCTGATGGAAGATAAGGAAAGGCTGTACTGCCATTAATGCCTGTAACTCAGATACCCTTCTTGCTGAAGTGATTGCTAGCAGGAATGCAGTTTTCCAAGATAAGAACTGTAAGTCTGCTGTTGCTGCTGGTTCAAAAGGGGAAGTGTTAATTTTTCCAGCACAAAGTTGAGATCCCATGCAGGCAGAGGTGGTTTCCTTGGAGGCTTTACATTTTTGATTCCTCTTAAGAACTGCCTGAGTAGAGGATGAGAGAAGACAGGAGGATCCATGTTGTACTCTGCTGAAATTGCTGATGCATGAATCTTAATGGAGGAGTAGGACAGGCCATTGTGGAACAGTTCTGCTAAGTATTCCAGGATGTGTGCTATGTTTGCCAATGAGACATTTTCTCCCTTTGCTGCACTCCAAATGAGGAATCTTTTCCATTTGGCTGAATATGTTTTCCTTGTGGAGGGTCTGCGAGCCTCCAGGATAATGTCCTTAACCCTCTGAGATAAATCTGGTTGATTTTGTTTTATGCAATATTCCAAGCAGTTAGCTGCAGTGTTTTCAAGTTTGGATGCAGGGTCTTGTAGTTGTTCTGCGTTAGAAGTAAGGGGCATAGAGGTAGAGGCCATGAGTGTGCCCGAGACATGCTTCTCAGTAGCAGGTACCAATGTTGTCTTGGCCAGTCTGGAGCTATCAGAATTACCTTTGGCTGTTCCTCTCTGATCTTCAGTAGTACTTTGTACATCAAAGGAAGAGGTGGAAATGCATATGCTGTCAGGTTCTTCCAGCTGAAAGAAAGAGAGTCCACCCTCCAGGCAAGTGGGTGGTATACTCGAGCAGAATTTCTTCAATTGGTGGTTGTGTGGGGAGGCGAACAGGTCTATCTCTGGCATTCCCCATTTCTTTGTTATGGTTTTGAAGATATCTGGATGCAGCATCCATTCGTGATCATCCGTGGTAGTTCTGCTTAAGGTGTCTGCTAGTGAATTTTTTTTTCCTGGTACAAATCTGGCCTGCAGTTGAATGTTGAGATTCAGGGCCAAATTCCACAGGTCCATTGCCATCCGGCATAGAGGGTATGAGTGTGTACCTCCCTGTTTGTTGATGTACCACATGACTGTGGTATTGTCCGTCATTATCAGCAGGTGCCCTTGTTGGAGGAATGGTTTGAATGCCTCGATTGCATGTTTCACTGCCAGCATCTCCTTTAGATTTATGTGTAGATTCAGCTGGTCTTGGGACCATAGGCCTTGTATACACTTGTCTTCCATGTGTGCCCCCCAGCCTAGGTCTGAGGCGTCCGTAGTGATGGTCTGGCTTGGATGTGGTTTGTGGAAAGGCAATCCTCTGTTTATCTGACAGGCCTGAGCCCACCACAGGAATTCTCTTTTCAGGCATGGAATGATTGGTATCTGGGCTTCTAGACTGTGCTTGTGTTGAGACCATACATTCCTTAGGTACCATTGTAACTTTCTCATATGCAGCCTGGCATGCGGGATCAATATTATGCAGGATGCCATGTAGCCCAGGGCTTGCAGGACTTTCCTTGCAGTAAGCTGGGTTTGTGTTGTTAATGCCATGAAATAGACTGGTAGTTGCTTTTGTTTTTCCTCTGTGAGAAAAGCCATCTGAGTTGTTGTATCCAGTTCTGCACCCAAAAATGTTATCCTTTGCGATGGCACTAGCCTTGACTTTTGAATGTTGACTGTGTATCCCAAGGCTTGCAACAGTTGTATGACATTGGCCAAATCCTTTATTAATTTTGTCTTGTTGTCCGCTTGTATTAGGCAGTCGTCCAGGTATGGGTAAATTTGAATTCCCTGAAGCCTGCAATGAGTAATTACTGATGCCAGGCATTTCATGAATACTCTGGGCGCAGTAGATAAGCCAAAGGGCAATGCTGAGAATTGATAATGCTCTGATCCTGCAAGAAATCTGAGGTGTCTTCTGCAATCTGGTCGTATAGGGACGTGCAGGTATGCCTCCTTGAGATCTAGAGTCACCAGCCAAGACTCCTTGCCCAACATGGGAAGAAGTTGCTGGAGGGTCAGGCATTTTGAATTTTGGAACAATGAGGTATGTGTTCAGTGTGGACAAGTCGAGAATAGGTCTCCATTGATTTTCTTTTCTTGGTACAAGGAATAGTCTTGAGTAAAATCCTTGGCCTTGTTCCATAGATGGTACCTTTTCTATTGCTCTCATCCTAAGTAAGCTGACGATTTGTTTTAGAGCCTCTGTTTTTTGGCTTGGTGGAAGGTTTGGCATTCCTCTCTTTTTTGGTAGAGTGTGGAAGTGAAACCTGTAGCCCTTGTCTATTGTTTGTAAAGTCCATTTGTCTCCTGTAATGCAATGCCAGTTTTCTGAAAATAAAGCTAGCTTTCCGCCCAAGGGTGCTTCCAGTTGTTCCCTGGTAGGCGGAATCAGAGCCAAGTCATTGTGTCTGTCCTGTGGAAGTGGTTGTAGTCGCAGCTGTGGCAGCACTTCTCTGGTTGGCAGGTTGCCATTGACGACCCCTGTAGGCACCTCTTGGTTGACTTCTGCCTCTTGGGCATCTATTTCTGCCTCTCTGTGCTCTGGAGATGTCTGGAAAGGACCAATTCTTTGAGGGCCAATTTCTGCTAAACCTTGGAGGTTGGACCTGCAAAAAATCCTTGACTGTTTGGACAGATTTTGCTTTTTCTTCCACTTTCTTTAGAACCTCCTGTGCAAGGGAGCCAAACAAACTTTGTTTCTCCACAGGAGCATCTAGGAGTTTTGACTTAACATGGTCTGGTAAGGATAGACACTGGAGAGTATGAATGTCTCTCCAAACACCATCATATTGGGTGACTTCAACTACCCAAACATAGACTGGGAACATTACTCAAGCCCCAACACCCTAGCCCAAAGGTTCCTTGAGTTCATAAACTCAAATGCTATGGAACAACTAGTCACCATTCCCACAAGAGGAGAAAATATACTAGACCTGATCATCACAAACATGGGGACAAAATGCTCCACACCGGAAGTATATCCCTCATTGGTGAGATCAGACCATAAATTAATCTCACTGGAGATCCACATCCCGCCCCCACCCCCAGCAAAAAAGACCACAGTGAAGAACTTCTCAAAAGCAAACTTCACACTTCTTAAGACTGGAGTGGTATCCTTCAAGGCCCCCGAGCCAGTGGAAACCACAACCCACGCTGCTGAAACCCTAACAAATGCCTTCTACGAGCACCTCCAGGAATGTATGGATCAAGCAATCCCTAATAAAATCAAGACCCTTTCCACCAAAGGCAGGCGCCCTGTCTGGTGGACTCCAGCCATAAACAAACTCTACAACAAGAGGAGAAAGCTACTACATGACAGAGCAAAATCCCTAAATGGGAAGGCATCTCTGATCAATACTAGCAAAAAACTACGATCACTCATAAAATCATCCAAGGCCAACTTTGAGAGAAAAATCGCTAATGACACAAAAGACAATCATAAAGCCTTCTTTAGCTATGTTAGAAACCTGGGTGGAAACTCCCAGATATGCTCAGAATTAGTCCAAAATGATAAAAAAATCACTGAACCCACAGACATTGCCAACATACTGGCAGACAGGTTCAGTGCAAATTTCTCCCTTCCCTCCCCCCCAAAAGGAGAAATATCTATCCCACCAGAGTCTAGCCTCCCAAACATCTCAGATGCCCAGGTGAGAGCTGCTCTCTCTAAAGCAAAAAACACAGCATCAATGGGACCGGACGGTGTCCCCGGCTGTGTGCTACACAAACTCAATGAGGAACTAAACTCATATATAAGGCTGCTGTTTAATCTTAGCCTTACTACAGGATACGTACCCAAAGAATGGCGTACGGCAACTGTGGTCCCACTCCACAAAGGCGGTGCTTCTACGGACCCTGGAAATTACCGCCCCATAAGCTTGACGAGCCTTGTCTGCAAAGCTATGGAGAGGATCATAATGGAACTCATAAATAAAGACATTGGGGACCTACAAACACTGGATCCTACCCAATTTGGCTTTGTCAAGGGCAGATCCTGCCTCTTGAACTTGGTCGACTTTTTCGAAACAGTCACTAAGGCCATTGATGAGGGTAAGGCAGTTCACACAGCCTACCTTGACCTAGCAAAAGCATTCGACACAATACCCCACTCGGGCATCATAGAAAAGCTCACTAGCTTAGATGTAAACCCATATGTCACAAGATGCGTTGCAAACTGGCTCAAGGACAGAACACACAGGGTTAGAGTTGCTGGTGCTATGTCAGACTCTAAGCCGGTCACGAGCGGTGTCCCACAGGGCTCAGTCCTGGGCCCCCTCTTGTTCGGCATTTATTTTTCTGAAGTGCAGGCAAACATAGGGGGATTGTGGCTGACAAAATTTGCAGATGACCGCAAACTGGGCACCATAATTGACACTCCATCAGACACAGACATCCTCCAGAAAGGTCTCATAGAAATGGATAACTGGTGCCAGAGCCATGGCCTTAAGCTAAATGCCAAAAAATGTATAGTCATACCCTTTGGGAAAAACAAGGTAACCCCTAATTACCACATAAGTGGTAATCCATTAAACACGGAAGAAGTTATCAGGGACCTGGGGACCCAAGTTGACAGTAACCTCTCTTTTGACACTCACATTGCCAAAGTGGTTAGGAAGACCTTCTACATTGCCCACCTGATCATGAAGGGATTCACATCCAGATCAGGAGAGGTCATTGTACCCCTGTACTCTTCACTTATCAGACCAATGATTGAGTACAACGCCCCATTCGGAATGTACCTTACCCGACACCTGCAGCAGTTGGAAAGACCCCAAAAGTTCCTCACCAAAAGGATAAAGGGGCTCAAACATATGTCATACGATGCCCGACTGAAGAAACTCCAGCTCTATTCAGTAGCATACCGTCTATTCAGTAGCATACCGTCTGCTCAGAGGTGATCTGTGCCTGACATACAAGGCCATGTCCAACCCGGAATTAATGGACATGCTCCACCTCAAAAAATCCAAATCCACCAGAGCCACAAGAGCAAGAGACTTAAACCTCAACACGGATATAAATAGGACGTGCTGGAGGGACAGATTCATCACCCAGAGACTCCCTACACTATGGAACAGAATCCCAGTCCATGTGAGGCAGAGCCCCTCACTGACTCTGTTCAAGAGAAATCTTGACGAGTGGATGGGAGATCGTAGGTTTACCCCGGGAATCATCTCTGTATCACTGCTGGACAGAGGCACAGCAAACTAATGGGTATAGTATTCTCATCCTAAGGGGTGGTGAAAGCCACACACACTCTGGCTAGGCTTATAAATGCCCTAGAGCAGATAGCCTAGTATGAACCTATGAACCTATGAACCAGGCATGCCTTTGAATCACTGCTCCAGTCATAGCTGATCTAAAAGAAGCCTCCAGTGCATCATAGCCACATTTTAAAAAATGATTACTGACCTGCTGAGAGTTATGTACCAAATCCTGAAGGGACTTACGGTCTATAGGTTCAAGAGAGGACAGTTTTTTATTTAGCTGGTCTAACAAAAATTCCTGGTACTGTATCATGTGAAATTGACAGTTTAAGGCCCTGGCAGAAAGAGTAGCAGATGTATAAACCTTTTATCCCATCTCTCTTATGCTCTAGATTCCCTTTCAGAGGGAAGAGGGTTTTTGGCAGAGGCAGCTGCAACACCTTTAGGGCCCTGAGAAAAGGTTTCTGGGTCTGCAACATGAGCCTTATACAAGTGATAGTGAGAGTCCGGGACCCTGTAATATCTGTCAGGCTTGGCAGGGGCCGGAGGAAGAGAATCAGGGGCAGTACTGGCATCAGTATATGCATCATCAACAATTGATAGTACAGGAGGTATGGCTAAAGGCCTATGCTGTGGTAAGTGTAAAAAAGTCTTCAGCCTTTTCCTTGAATCTGAAAAATCCTGGCCCTGCCATTGGAAGTGTTCCCTCATTGAGTGTAGGGTTTCCCCAAAAGAAAACTCTTCAGGAGGAGAAGCAGAAGGAATGGAGTCTTCTGCATCAGAATCCTCATAAGGTGAATATGGGCCTTCCTGATGGTCAGATAAATCAGAGCCATCCGAGGAATAGTCTAAAGATAGAGGTTCAGTGGGTTCAGTCCTAGGCCTCTTGTCTGGAGGAGGTTGAGAGGCCCTGTCTGGGTGAGGTTGGGATCCCCTGATCAAAGAAATAAGGTCCTCAGCAAGGCTGAGTATCTGGGAACTAGAAGTCGGCCTGTGAGAGGGAGCTTTTGTAGGTAAGGTCTTGGAAACCTTGGCTGCTTTAGCCCTGGAAAATGCCTTGATAGACATAGAAGCAGGTGGTCTAGCAGCCCCATGTGCAGGAGTAGAGATGTCTAAAGGAATAGTGTCTGACAAATCCTGGGTGCCTGCTTCTGCAGCAGTAATTTCTGTAGCCGATTCAGCCATGGCCTGTGTGGCCTCAGTTATCGGAGGCATGCTTTCGGCCGAAGGGAGAATCGAGGACTCGGTTTCAGCCGAAACCGAGACACTCGCGGTAGGCCTAACCGTGGTTTCAGCCAAAACCGCGGGTCGCGAGTGTCGGTCCTTTTCCTTGCTTTTTTTAGCTAATTGTGTAGTCGGAGTCTCCGACGGCATTTTATATGCAAAAGCGGGACCAAAAAACTCTTCTGCAAACTCCGACCAACGTCTAAGTGTCCGTCGGTTGAAGGAAGCACAGGCTAAACAAACTGATACGTCGTGGTCTGGGCCTAAGCAAGGAAGGCAGTAAGAGTGGAAATCCTTATGAGGTATTTGTTTCCCACAAGTTAAACAATTATTTACTTTGTCTGACATCGGCTGAGGCAAGAAAGAGTCCCCAACGGGGTACTTAGCTTTTTTAGAAGTCTTCGGTAGTAGAAATCTCTGGATCTGACCGACCGGCACTTGCGAGCAGCTTCTGCATCGGGCACCGCGCGGCAAGAAACACTGAGGAAAATGGCGTCGGCTGATGTCTTTATACCCCAGCAGCTATGACGTCAGGTGAAGTGCGACATCAGCCGAGGCCAGACCCAGACTTTGGAATCCGGCCGACCGAAGGGCTGCCTGAGGCAGGACAACCCATATGTTAGGACTGCAGATGCATCCTTGAAGGACATCCTTGGCGGTCAAATAAAGCAAGCAAGTCTTTATGAAACAAACAGTAAACCAGATAAATAGAGACTTGGTCTTTTCTAATTGTTTTACAGAAATTGTTTATCCACCTGGTCTGCCTGGAGTTACTGTACCTATCACTTCTCCTGAGTTAGTCGCTCACTCTAGTTTAATTGATTCTGTAGAAGTTTCATTTTGTGAGGATGTAATACTGGATGGTAACAACCAGGTTGTCAACCCTCCGGTTACACTGTATAATGTTGATGGGGATTATTGGATTAAACTTTTATTTTTCTCATTTTGGTGCTGCCTCGTGGTTCCTGTTTTTGTTTTTTGGATTCACTTTTCACAACTGAAACGACCATAATGCTTCCTCACTAAGAAAATCATGGGCCTAAACCATAATAACTATGAAGATGGTCTCAAAGCCTTGTCCCTCTTCTCAGTATCATACAGGCTACTGACAGGCAATCACTGACTCATGTATAGTGCCTCAATAAACTCAATCTGTCAGGCCTATTATGCATTCATAAGTCCAGTCATGGCAAAAAATATCCACTCAAGGAATTCCAATCTCTTCTGCAATATAAACAGAACATGTTGGAGGGATAAGTATGTGTCACAGAAAATTCTACTTCTAACAGTCTTCTACTCTACTCCACAAAAAGCAAAGTACTTCTCTTACTCTGTTTAAACATAATTTGGACAAATAGATGGGCAAAGTACAGTTGTCTAAGTTGAACTTAGCATTACAGTAGATGTTCGAATGATCACTGCTGCAGTAGTCTTAGGTATATGGGTTACATCCTACCAAGAATATAATGGCTAGCCAGCTCCAAACATTCAGGGCACCTTCCATGCGTTCAGACTGTCAAGCAGCTTGAGCGGAGTTGACTAAAAGATAAGTTGGGACATGAAGTCCTTTAGAGCTTTCCTGCCAGGAGAAAGAGAGAGGCAGAGTCCTGAAAGGACTATGCTAGGAACAGCAAAACATTAATGCTCACACCTTGGCATAAAAAAACGCACCAAAAAACAAGCGGGTGGCAGGAGGGAGCCGCTACTGCAGCAGTGATCATGCAAACATCTACCGTTATGTTAAGTTCAACTTACATGACTGTACTATGTTCACCATATGGATCATTGCTGCAGTAGCCTAAGCTATACAAGTAGATTACCATAGCTAATTACATTTGGAAGGTGGAAGGAGAAGAGTCAAGGAGCCCCTAGAGAATGTTCCTAGCAAAGCTTGAGCTGAACCTAGACGAGGACTCAAGCTTATATTGCTTTGTAAAAGTATGTACAGAGAGCTATGTAGCAGACTCTACAATATTTCTAGACTCCAATCCTTTCCAAAGAGCCATAGATGAATCCAAGGCCCTGGCAGAGTGGGCACTGACCCTGCCTGGAATAGATTTGTTATGGTGAACACAACAAAAGGTAATAGCCTTAGACAACCATTTGGAAAGTTGTTCATTCCTCTTACCTTTACAAGAAATAAACAATTGATAAGGAGATATAAAATATTTAGTGCTGTCATGATAGTACCGGAGTTGTCTGTGAACATCCAAGGCATGGAGTACTTTTCTTCCTCATTTTTAGATTCAGTAAAGAAAAAAGGGAGAAGGATAGTTTGGCTTAAAGTAAACTTGGATACCACTTTGGGTATGAAAGAAGGATTAGTTCTCAAAGATACCCTGTCCCTATGGAAAATGAGATAAGGCAGACTCACCATAAGAGCTTGCAACTCAGATACTCTTCTTGCAGATGTCAGAGCAATTAGTAAACTGTTTTTCATATTAACAACCCCAAGTCAGTCAGATTAGCTGGTTCAGATGGAGCAAGTATTAGCTGCTTTAACACAAAATTAAGATCCCAAGGAGGGAAAACCTCTTTACTGGGTGACCTCTTATGCAAAACTCCTTTCAAGAACATTTTGACATGAGACTGCTTTGAAATACGAGGATCCATTGCCAGGCATGCTGAAATGGCTGATAAATAAGCCTTAATACAGGAATAAGAAAAGCCATTGGATTGAAACTCACAGATATTATAAACCAGAGAACAACTAGCCCTGAATAGGTGTTGGTTATGTTGCTGGTACTAACTAGAAAACCTTTACCAGTTGTTAACATATAATTTTCTGGTAGCAGGCTGCCTGCATTAGCACCTGCTGCATGTCCTCAGTAAATAGGTGCCTGAAAATAATTAATACCTCATCATCCAGGCAATCACCTGAAAATGATTGATGTCAGAGCATATCAAATACCCCTCTTCCTGTGTGGGTAGATCCAGTCTGTGAGGAAACTTGTGGTAACTGCCCCTGGCCTTTCCAAAATAAGGGAGAAACACAGCTGCCTAGGCCAGAAAGGAGTCACCACAGTCATCTTCAAGGAATATTCAGAAGAAACCTGAATATTAGTGGAAAGGATGGAAAAGCATACAGGAACATTCTTGTCCAAAGAAAAGAAAAGGCATCTGTCTTCCAGGCTTTCTTGCATACAGTCCTAGAACAGAATTTTGCCAGCTGATTGTTCAAAAAGAAATAAAAAAAGGTTTACTTGAGGATCTCCCCACAGATGGATCAAATGTTGGAAGACCCCCCATCTAGTTTCCACTTGTGAAGGTCTGTCCTGGTTCTGCGTAACTTGTAGGATGTTTGTACGGTGAGACTGTGCTTTAAAGCTATATTCCAAGATAACATAGCTAGTCTGTACAGGGGGAGGAAGACCTGGTTCCCTTGTTTGTTCATGTACCATGTCACTGTGGTATTGTCTGTAACAACTTGAAGAGGTCCTGGGGACCAAAGGCAATTCAGATAGTTGAGTGCCTTAATAAGAGCTAGCATCTTTTTTATATTTTTGTATTTGCATCTGTTCTTGCTGTCCCAGATACCCTGCACATTTATTTCCCTTGACACTCCTCTCCAAGTAAATACAAAGAGTCTGTGGTGACTGCGTTGGAGTAGGAGGTAAGAAAAAAAGACTTAGATTTAGGGATATTTGATGTCGACACCATATGGCTTCACTTTTGACAAATCCCAGAACTGGGATTTGAGAAGATAACAGGTGTTGGTGCTGGAACCAAAGTGACTTCAGATATCATTGTATTGGTCTCATTTGGAGTCTTGCCTGGGTTATCATGAGAATCATGGATGACATGAAGCCCAGAGTCTTGAGGTATTCCCTTGCCAAGACAGAATTCTGAGTGGAAAACCCATGAAATCGATCCAAATATAGATATTTTCCTGTGGAAGAAAAGCTCTTTATACCGAGGTGTCTAGTGGACAAACCAGGAGCACAATCTTGTGTGATTGCTCTGAAACTCTGAAGGGTTTGGCACCCAAACCTATCTTTTTAGACAGCTCAGCTCAATCCACCTAACGGTTTGGGTATTTGGAAGGTGAAAGAAAAAAACACACTGAACAACTGGAGAAACGGTCACCATCCACTTTTACTTTGTTCCTATGGAGTCATGCAATATATCATGGGCGTGGAGATTATCATAAAGTGGGCAAGGATGATATATTTTTGTCAACAAATGTTCCCCTTTTACAGCTACATTGAAGGTTTTAGTGCACAGGTGTTGGCCAATTATACAGCAGGATGAGGAAGTGGGCAACATTTTCAAGGGCAGGGTTGTTTTTTTTCATACTAGATTTCAGAACCTGAAGGAATGTTTGAACAGTAGGGAAAGTAGGATGGAATCTGGTTTTAACACAGTAGGCACCTTTAGATGTGGAAGGTGCAAAGTGTGTAATAAAGTCAAGAACATTTCAGGTACTTTGACTAATGGAAAAAAGTTCATTGCCCTGGGATCTTACAATTGCAGTACCAGTGGGGTTGTTTATGCCATTGGATGTGATTATCTACCTGTAAAATGGTATACAGGACAAACCAGAAGAATGGTGAAAAGAATTATGGAGCATTTGGGGATGTGAGGCATGTTAGGCTTAATAATCCTGTGGCCCAGCATTTCCACGTTGTTCACAATGGTAACACTAGCAGTTTATTTTTTTCTGTTTTAAACAAACCTTATGCAGTACAAGGCATGGAATATGGGCGCATTTTGTTAAGGATGGAAAGTAGATATATTATTAATTTTGGAACTCTGTGGCCCCATGGGCTTAATATGGAGTTAGATTTACATGCAGAGGATGACATTTTTAGTATGCATTATTTTATAAATGCATATATATATAGGATGAATGATTTATATGTACAGGGTAAAATAAATATTTAAGCATTTGTTAATCTAAAGATGTACGGGTGAATTGGCATGAATTTCTTTAACTATGAAGTTAAATGCAATAAGAATGTAAGGGGTTGCATTTTAAAAGCATTTTCATGCACTTTAAATGTTTCTGAAGCACTTTAATTGCTCAGGATGCACTTTAGATTTAAATTTTCTTGACTCACTGACAAACTGATCAATTATTGTAGGGCAAAATGTTTTAGTATTTGTTAATCTAGAGATGTACAAGTGCTTTTGTATGAACTTGCATTTTAAAAGTTTTTTGATGCACTTTAAATGTTTCTGAAGCATTTTAATTGCTCAGGATGCACTTTAGATTTAAATTTTCTTGACTCGTTGATTAATTGATCAACCATTGTAGGGCAAAATGGTTTAGTATTTGTTAATCTAGAGATGCACAAGTGTTTTTGTATTACTTTCTTAAATTATAATGTTAAATGCAATAGGAATGTAAGGGGTTGCACTTTATATGTTTTGATGCACTTTGAATGTTTCTGAAGCATTTTACTGCTCAAGATGCACTTTAGATTTTAATTTTCTTGACTCACGGATTAACTGATCAATTATTGTATAACTGAACTGAATAATGAATGTAGTGAAATGTATATAAAGTACTCCATTCTTGTGCATGATTATTCCCTGGACGGCTTGATGCTGAAGTACTAGGAACACAGTAAAAATGGATGGTGACCATTTCTCCAGTTGTTCAGTGTGTTTTTTTCTTTCTTTGGTGAGTTGGTTCGTGGAGTGGTGTTTGGAAGGTGACCTAAAACTCTGGAAGCTGGCAGGCTGTTATACCCTTGGCAAGGATATAACCCATATAGCTTATGCTATTACAGCAGTGATTAATATGATGAACATTTTAAAGCGTTTTCAAAAATGAATGGAAAGAAAAACAAGGCACCGCAATGCTAGAAATAAAACAGATTAATTTCACACAAAAATTAAACATTTTGTCATGTTTTTTAAATAAAGTACTAAATGGAAAGAAAAAACAGTTTGAATTAATCAATAGAAACAAATAAGTCTGCATGTAAGCATATAAATAAGAAGTACCTGAATAAGGAACCGGGATAGAAATCTCTTAAATTTGCATGTCCAAAGAGGTTCCATACAACTGAGGATTAATTACTGGAGGTCTTTCCTTAATGGGAAATTGTTAAAGAGGACTCTACAAAACATGTTTGTAGTACTACATAAACATAAATTCTGTGTGGCAAAATTTAGTTACACAGTGGTTAGTGTTAATTTTTCAGCTGGAGTGCCTTCTTCTCCTTTCAGCCCCCTGCTATAAAACACGCTAAACACGCGTTTTCCAGCTTGTACCAACTCAGCACAGATCCTCGTGGTGGCCTGCAGAGTGATCCAAGCAGCAGAGAGCTAAAAGAATGACTTTCTACCAGATATAAGTATTTTTGTGGCTTTCCCACTGTTATTAAGCTAGCGACTGCATTTCGCCTGTTTTACTGCTACTTTAAGTGATTTCTGCATTTTACACTGTTTATTGCACTTTAAGTTACTAATTGTTGCAAATTGTTTCTGTAGGCTACACACTAAAGTGCGCTAGCTGATTTACAGCACTTATAGCATTTACTGTCTGTTTTGTTCCTTATCTCTGTAATAAAACAAAAAAATCTCTTGTTTTCCCGCCTTACTGAACTAGAGTAGTCCAGTTTCAGAGTTGCTGATCCCTGGGCTTTGTTTTTAGTTCCTGTTACTGATCCATTGCCTTATTAGGAAGGAGGGACGTTTCTTTGCTTACCAGTGGGAGTGGGAAGCACTGAGCGGCCTTTTTGTCCGATTTGGTGATGTTTCAGCCAGAAACTAGTAGTCCATTGGTCGTTTTGGGCCAATTCCTAGCTCCCTTCAGCCCCCTGCTATAAAACACGCTAAATGCGCGTTAGCGCGATTTAGCGCGGAGTTGCCACTGTTGCACACAAGAGCAGCGGCGGTTAAACAAGGTTAAACTATTCGGGCCATCTAAATTCCACTCTTCAAATTTTCCCTTAGAACTACCTTCCTCGAGCTGTACTGCTGATCTAACCAGCATATCCTATAACTGAAAAGTTCATCTCTACTTGATTCCCAAGTAGACTATTCTCTATCTGTAAAGCCTAGCACTTACTCCTACAGTACTTGCACCTTGATAAAGCACTCTTATTATAGATAGTACCCCACCAGCCTAAAACCCACTTCCCCCGGAGTCCTTTGAAAGTCTCTTTATCTACTACTTCTAGTATGTCGAGGATCAGTTGCTAGTGTCCTCTCCAGCTCAACTGGTGAACCTGGGAATATTGAGGCAATGTTACAATTGCCTCATGTACACAGACAATCCTCTCCTCCTCCCACAAAACACAAATACATGCGAGAGATGCAACTATACGGCCAAACTGGAGGCTGAGCTCTCTCAACATAGGACTGGCAAGACCAGACAGGAGGAGAAGGTAACCACACACAATACATACCCAGTCACACATGGTACCATCACAACTTCAAATCATACACACACTCACACAAAGACATACTCAGAGGCTCTGATCAAAAATTTACCAAAACAGCAGAGGCCACCAAAGCAGACACCCAAACAACTACCACCTCACGACCCAACACATGCAACACATAGACCACACAGTCAGAGTGTCAAACAGTCACAGCCCTTAAGGCCAAACAAAATGCCAGACACACTTGTCATTGGTGATTCCATAGTCAGACACATTGACGCCCCGCCACCAGACTGAGTAAGGAGAAGGTCACAGTAAGCTGCCTGTCGGGCGCTAGAATCCGCCACATAACGCAAGCACTCAGGTCTCTCAACAGCAGGTACAAGTACGACTCAGTCATTGTCCACGCTGGTGTCAACGACCTGAGATGTACCTCCTTGGACTACATGAAAAGGGACATCGAGGAGCTCTCTGATTGTGTAGCCCAGGCAGGTATGACCCTGACCTTGAGCAGTATCCTACCTTCACCTAGAATTATGCCACAATACAGTGATAAGATGATCAGCTTTAATAATTGGCTTAAATTCTGGTGTCATTCAAAGGGGATCCAATGCCTGTCTGCCTGGGATGACATGCTGGACAAGCCACGCTGCTTTGCAAGGGACGGCTTGCACCTGTCACCCCTGGGCTTCCGGATATTGGCAAAGGCTCTTGCCACCCCCATAGTGCCTTTTTAGGCAAGGCTCAAATTCTAAACCTACCACCCTAGAACACCAAAAGGAAAAAACTAAGGGTAATGCTGCTCAATGCCAGAAGTCTCACTCTCAAGATGCACGCACTCGAGGCCCTTCTCAATATGGAGAACATCGATGTCTGTGCTGTAACAGAAACCTGGTTCAAGGCTCCTGAGAGCACCCCAGCACTAACAGGTTTCACCTCATATCATGCGTTCCGCCCCCAAAATCCGGACAACACCAAGAAAGGAGGGGGGGGTGTCCATATTCATAAAGGACACCCACACCTCAAGGTTGGTGGCAACGCACGATGCATCGGAGACCATCCAGGTGCAATTAACCATAGGCAAGACTGCTCTGAAATTTGTAGCATGTTACAGGCCACCCTCTCAAACTCAGGAACCTCACATGGCCTTCCTGAAAACATTGGAGGGGATAAATGTATCTCCAAACACCATCATACTAGGTGACTTCAACTACCCTAATATAGACTGGGAACACTACTCAAGCCCGAACACTCTAACCCAAAGATTCCTGGAGTTCATAAACTCAAATGCCATGGAACAACTAGTCACCATCCCCACAAGAGGAGAAAACATACTTGATCTCATCATCACGAACATGGGATCAAAATGTTCAACACCGAAGTATACCCCTCACTGGTGAGATCAGATCATAAACTAATCTCGCTGGAGGTCCTCATCCCGCCCCACCTGAAACAAAAAAAGACCACAGTGAAAAACTTCTCAAAAGCCGATTTCACACTTCTAAAAACTAGTGTGGTCTCCTTTAAGGCCCCTGAGCCAGTGGTAAACATTACTCAAACCGCTGAATCACTTACAAATGCCTTCTACCAGCACCTACAGGACTGCATGGATCAGGCAATCCCAAACAAAACTAAGACTCTCTGTACCAAAGGCAAGCGTCCAGTCTGGTGGACCCCAGCCATAAACAAGCTCTACAACAAAAGGAGGAAGCTACTACAAGATAGAGCAAAATCCTTGAAAGGTAAGACACCTTTGATCATTATAAGTAAAAACTAAGAGCTCTCATAAAATCATCCAAGGCAAATTTTGAGAGAAAAATCGCCAAGGACTCTAAAGACAATCATAAGGCCTTCTTTAGCTATGTTAGAAACCTAGGAGAAAACTCCCAGATATGCTCAGAATTAGTTCAAAATGATGTGAAAATTACTGAACCTACACACATTGCTAACATACTGGCTGACAGGTTCAGTGCAAACTTCTCCCCAAAAGGAGAGATATCTATTCCAGAGGATTGTAGCCCCCAAACATCTCCAACGCCCAGGTGAGAACTGCCCTCACTAAGGCAAAACACAGCATCCATGGGACCGGATGGTGTCCCCGGCTGTGTGCTTCATGAACTCAACGAGGAATTAAACCCACAGTTAGGACAGCTGTTTAATCTTAGCCTCACCTCAGGATACGTACCCAAGGAGTGGCGCACGGCGACTGTGGTCCCACTTCATAAGGGCGGTGCCTCCACAGACCCTGGAAATTACCGCCCCATTAGCTTGACAAGCCTTATCTGCAAAGCCATGGAGAGGATCATAATGGAACTCATAAATAAAGACATAGGGAACTTGCAGACTTTGGATCCAACCCAGTTTGGCTTTGTCAAAGGCAGATCCTGCCTCTTAAACTTGGTTGACTTTTTCGAGACAGTCACCAAGGCCATTGATGAGGGAAAGGAGGTCCATACAGCCTACCTCGACCTGGCAAAGGCCTTCGACACAATACCCCACTCAGGTATCATCGAAAAACTCATCAGCTTGAATGTAAACCCATACATCACAAGATGGGTTGCAAACTGGCTAAGTGACAGAACCCACAGGGTCAGAGTTGCTGGAGCCATGTCAGACTCAAAGCCTGTCACAAGTGGTGTCCCACAGGGCTCAGTCCTGGGTCCACTCTTGTTCGGCATCTACTTTTCTGAAGTACAAGCAAACACAGGAGGGTTATGGCTGACAAAGTTTGCAGATGACTGCAAACTGGGCGCCATAGTCGAAAACACATCTGACACAGATATCCTCCAGAAGGGCCTCACAGAAACGGATAACTGGTGCCAGAGCCATGGCCTGAAGTTAAACGCCAAAAATGCATAGTCATACCCTTTGGGAAAAACAAGGTTACCCCTAGCTACCATATAGGTGGCAATCCACTGAACACAGAAAAAGTCATCAGGGATCTGGGGACCCAAGTTGACAGTAGCCTTCGCTTGACACTCATGTTGCTAAAGTAGTTAGGAAAACCTTCTATATCGCCCACCTGATCATGAAGGGATTCACATCTAGATCAAGGGAGGTCATCGTCCCCCTGTACTCATCACTCATTAGACCTATGATTGAGTACAATGCCCCATTCGAATGTATCTGACCAGACACCTGCTGCAGCTTGAAAGGCCCCAAAAGTTCCTCACCAAAAGGATAAAGGGTCTCAAAAATATGTCTTATGCTGCCCGACTGAAAGAACTCCAGCTCTATTCAGTCTCATACCGCTTGCTCAGAGGTGACCTGTGCCTGACATATAAGGCCATGTCAAACCCAGATTTGATGAATATGCTTCACCTCAAAAATCTAGATCCCTCTGAACCACAAGGGCGGAGACTTAAACCTTGACACGGTTATAAATAGAACGTGCTGGAGGGACAGATTCATCACCCAGAGACTCCCTATGCTGTGGAACAAAATCCCGGTACATGTGAGGCAGAGCACCTCGCTGGCCTTGTTCAGGAGGAATCTTGACCAATGGATGGGAGATCGCAGATATACCCCAGGGATTACTTCAGTGTCACTGCTTGACAGAGGCACAGAAAAATGATAGGCATAGTTTTTATTCAAACTAAAGGGGTGGCGAAAGCCACATAACTATGGGCTAGGCTTATAAATGCCCTTGGGCAGATAGCCTAGTATGAACCTATGAACCTATGAACCTATGTGGTGTCTGCACATCCTCCCTGTATCTATATGGGTTTACAATGGCTGCTCCAGTTTCTTGACATGCCGTACATGAAGTGTTAATCCTCTTGGCACTACATTGGCTCCTCGGCTTTTCAGCAAAGGATGCTAATCCCTCCATACAGTTTGCTCTGTCTGCCTCTGTCACTTTTCATGAGACGCTAATTATTCACTGTACAAGACGGAAATGTCTTGCTACACCTAGCGATTGTAGTCTGAACTGTCTTGCTACACCTAGCGATTGTAGTGTCTCTTACAGAACCCCAGACAATACTTGTCTGCTCAGAATGTTTTTACTTGGTCTATATGAGCAGTGTTTAATTATTTGAGCTTTGTAATTTCTTCAGTTTTAGGGTTTCTAATACTGTGTCAGGCATGGACCCCCTTCCTATGCTAGGGCATGATTAAAATTCATGAAATTAGTACTGTTTCAGACTTTGATGTTTGACAAGAGTGCTCTTGTTCTTCTCAGCAACAGCAATTTTCTCAGAATTGCCTTCTCCTGTGGAGTTTTACATGTATTGGTAGCATATTGAAATGTGTTTGAAAATTATTATTTTTTTAATTAACCCTGTTGCTCCTACTACTAATGGAGCTATCTGGGTGTCTTTATTCCACACTGCCGTAGTTTCATCTTGCACAGCTTGGTACTTCATGACTATGTCTCAGTATGCAAGACACCACAATCACTAGGTGTAGCCATTACAATAATTACTGCTACTTCTGCCTTTTTTCTTCAACTACAATATTTGGTTTCCTTCCTGCTTCTTCTTTCTTGACTGTTGCTAATGGATAATTCGATATGATCAAAAGTTTATTTTCAGAAAAAAATGATTTTCAGCAATTCTTTGTGGTTCATGTTTCTCAGCTGCCTGTATGTTGTAACAGTTGCACAATCCCCAATCTAACAGTCTTGTCACACTATTGTAGCTTTTAGTATACAGACACTTAGTGATAAGTGTGCCATGACCAGCAACACAATACGCAACTGTTTCCAGTTCTGCACTACAGAACCTACACTGCTGTTGTGAACCAGCATGTACAAAGCCCACAGTCTTGAGCTGACATTATTAATCTTTCATCTTTGGTTTAAATTCACCTCTCCTTAGCCATCTGTGCATCAAATCTTGACTAACATCTGGCTGTGCTCTAGATATGCCACTATAACTGTGAGTTTTCCAGTTATCTTTCTTTCTCTTCTGGCCATGTTTTTTTTATATTCTCTGGCCATTACCTAGATCTTAGTGCCATCCTACCTCTCCCCTTTTCTCCCATGTGCTCACATTTTTTTCTCTAGATCTATCTCAAATACATTTACATTTCACACTCTCTCTCACTTTACCCAGCACTACTGACAACCTTTTTCTCCTGACATCAATCTCTTCAGCTCCCACCCTTCTTAGCTCTACTGTTATTATTTCCAACTTCTTGCATGTACCTTCTCATATTCTTCTACTCATTTCCTCTTTTATACTACAACATACAATATCACTACTACTACTACAGCCTCTTAATGTCTTTCCTAGCTCTAAATCTCAGTCATTATCAGTGTGCTTACCATTTTATATTCACTCATACTATGTACTATATTGTAGTTTATTATGTATCAACTGTGTGTGTGTGTATTCAAGCAGTTTACATTCACCAATAGTACGCCAACTATAGTTGTACTATGTTGTAATTAGTTTATTAAGAGTGTATCAACTCTGTGTATACATTCTAACTGTACTACTGTTTAAGAATTTTTTCCTCTCTCTGATGTAGATGCTCAAATTGTGTGCCTTGTGATGTACTATATATTCTATTTGTGTTTCTTGTGGAGCTATTCCCCCCAGGCCTCCACTGAAAATGGGCTCTGCTTGGCCCAGTGGACTTTCCAAGTAAACAAATGCTAATAAATAAATAAATATTCCTTCTTTTTTTTTTGTTTGTTTGTTTTCAAGTATGACTTCCACACCTACTCCTTTCTGAAATAACAGAGATTATCTCATGTGCTGGTAAGTATGTGACAGACGTGCCCCAGGCACTGGGGAACAAGGCACTAGAAGCATTGGACCACATGTGGTGAGAAGCCTGGAGAGGAGTTGGCACATATGTCAGTTTGTAATGGCGAGATCCTGTACTCATGACCCAAGCTCCAAAAAGATACCAAACACCTGTGTGATGCTATCTCTGTTGGTGTACAGGGATAAAACTCAGATTATGACTCAGATAGCTAGAGTTCAAGTATCTGCTTGCTTGCTTGTTGGAGCTGGGATGAGAGGATGGGCATGCACATCCTGGGGGTGTGGGAGCAGTCCATGTTACAACAATGCCACAATTCCCTTAGAAGAGGAACAGCAAAGCAGGGAGCAACCATGAGACATGCACAACAGCCTTCCACACGAGTGCTATGGGAGTGTGCATTCATGTGGAGAAAATGTAGACTTCCCTTCGGTGATATGGGTCAATGGTCTTTGCTCATGTGAGTGGTTAGGGCTTAACAATAATGTCCTCATAGCCAGGCTGCCAGTGAAAGCACAAACCACCCCTACAACTGCCTGGACAGTGACGTCTCTGGATGGCTATCACCTTTGTGCTGTGGACAGTTACTATAACAGAACAAACGGGCTCATGTACAGCTGAGGGAGGTTTGATGATCAGCAGGTACAGAGGTAAAAAGTATACAAAAAAAAAATGTTTTCTGCTGTGGCTCTTAAGCATGAGCCTGAAGAGCAGGACAACCAGACAATCTCCTCAACCATGGCCTACAGGCCCCCAGGAATCTGGAGAGAACAGTCCCAAGAAAAGTGTTCTTGATCTTTAGTACCCCAATCTGTGACCAGAACATGCAAATAATTAATCATTAGGGTGGTCAAGAAGATACTCCAGCCAATTAAACAATAACAAGGTGGTAAAAGATCCATAGGATGTACTGCAAAGAATGAGAGTTGAGGATTTGTTTGACCCATCACAAAGTTCCTTTACTGAATTTTAAGGATTGGTTTGGTCTGAAAACCTCACTAGGCGAAAGTGAGCACACCACAATGGATGGGCTGGTGAGACAATGGAGTTACCCTTGTACTGATGTTCCACAGAATGCCTACAGCTTTGAAAAGGACTCTCCAAATAATGTTCGGATGAGGAGCTATTAAGTGTATTGTCTTGACAAAGCAAGCTAAGAGCTTCTTTACTGTTTTATGATGAGTATCAAGGTTGAATTTCTAATACTTTTGACAATTTTGAACTTTCTACTCTCCAAATAATGTTCGGATGAGGAGCTATTAAGTGTACTGTCTTGACAAAGCAAGCTAAGAGCTTCTTTGCTGTTTTATGATGAGTATCAAGGTTGAATTTCTAATACTTTTGACAATTTTGAACTTTCTACTCTTCCCCGAGACAATATAAGTAATACTAGTACAAATCTTGTCTTGTAATCTGATAGCCTTAGGGACACCTGTTATAACATTTAGGCATGTGGCAAATGATGGTCCTTGCCTGTGGGTAAAAGAGTTAGCATTTTTGTGGTTTTCAGCTCTCTCTGTAGTGGGCCTTCAAACATGCAAACATGGATTCCTCTTTAAAGAAGCGTTAAAAGAGTGACAAATTCAACCAGATGTTGTTGCCATGGAGATGGAACAGTCAGGGGGAAGCCTCCAATAACAGCAGCTTGCTTTGGCATGACTGATATTGACCAGACAATGGTTGCTACAAGATTATACTGAAAAACCTGGTGAATGAAGGCAGAAACTTTTTCTTGCATATCTTTCCTTCCAAAGATGATCTTCTAGTGTTGCTTGACAAGGTCTAATTATAAATCTTTTTTTTTTATTTCTGTAATTTTTAACAAACATAATAACAATTAAAAAATGCTCAATACCCAGCTCCAAGCCCTGACTAAAATCCAGATGACTCCAGATCAACAGTAACTTGAGCACTGGAAGAGCTGGGTAGGGGAGGGTGGCAGTGAGTGGCTGATGCCAGCTCACCCATACTAGTGAAAGGGAGAGGGAGTGGTGGGCAGACTGGCTACCTGTCATCATCCAAGCAGATGCCTTCAGGTGTCAAAGACACAGCTATGATCCACATATGTTGTCTTGGTAATACCAAACTAGTAACAGTACTCTCACTAAGCATTAAGGAGGAAACATGAACACCCAAGGGGAGGGCATTGTAGACCCTTTCTGAGATGAAAGTGCCCATGTCAGTCTCCAGGTTGGGTTTAGGGCCTAAAATAGGAGTGCCCTCAGAGCATACAGCAGGTGACGAATGCAAGTGCACAAAAATACCTCAGTGGCTGCCCAGAAGACTCCCCTCACTGGCTCTCTCTTCTCTGTTGGTGACTCTCCAGTGGTGGGTGAAAGAATGGGTTCAAGACAGACACTGGAGGAATGGTGATCATCAGGCAAGGAAAGCAAAAGAACAGAAATGCATGCACCAGAATAAGCAGCTTAACCACAGAATACCTTATGCTTTAGCTCCAAAAAGATAAACACAAAGCAAAAGTCTTCTTGGGTAACCTAGCTACCACAGCTGCACATTTCTGTGGCCATTGCCGGGGGGAACTATAGAAGGATAAAAAAGCTAAGTTTATAAAGAACAATTTTCTACACTTTTTTATACAAGAAAAAAATGCAATGGTAATTAGAAATAAGTGACTGTCCTCATTAAATAACAGTGCATATAATAAGTAAACATTACTAAAAGAAATCAGCCATTAACAGATGACTGCACTAGTAAACAGGAAAAATATAAAGAATTATAAAGTAACTTCCTCTTATATACTGGTGCAAGCACACATGAACATGAAGGTCCCTTCACATCTGGCTACATTTGTGTAAAAAAGAAAAAAAAGTCTTACAATAAAGCTGGTGTAGTTAAAGTAAAACTGTGGGTGTTTCTAAATTAAAAAAATATATAGAAGAATATGAGGTATTAAAACAGACAAAGCTCCCCCCATTTCAAAAATCTGTTCCCAAGTCAAATGGGCAAGAATATGCACTGAGTTTCAGCCGACCACTTTGGGATTGCTTGCAAACTCAACCAAATACATGCACTTTGCACAAACAGTTCTACAACCTGGGAAAACATTTTCACCTAAATTACTGCTGTAAGTTTATTTGAGAATATAAGTTGAACATATGCCTACCTGAATGCTCAGGTCTTTTAAAATTCTTCTTTAAGGTAGAGGTTACATAAATGCCAGCAGAGTAAACAAGAAATGCTACTGCCAGAACCCTGAAGCAAATAATTCAATTGTTCAACCTGAAGTTGTTGTACAAGCTTATGCACACTGCTTCTGGATACTGAGATCACATATCCACAAGATCATCTGTGTTTAGTTCTACAGTTGTGGTGTTGGGGTGGAGCCGAGTATCGAGTTCCTGCAGTTGATCCTGATAAGTCTGTATGGCCTTGGATTACTCTCTAAGAAACAATTAAAATAAATGGAAATTTAAAGTAAACTACTACAAAGAGGAGGCTAAAAAAAGGAAAAAAGTTACCAATTGATGATTTGCATTCTGTCTGGTACTATGTGTGAAGCTTGCAATATGCACAGCACAACAATTTAACCACTTTTGCTGCAAACTTGCTGGGTTTTAACATGTGTGACACACACACACACACACACACACACACACACACACACACACACACACACACACACACACAAGCCACACTTTACCAAACCACACAACTGTCAAATCAGTGCAGATCTTCCAACTGCACTTGCAAATTCCTCCCTCTTCATATGTGTTTACGTATTTACTTTTTCAATACAGGAGTTAGTTATTCAACCAAGATCACTGAGAAAAACAGCTCTAGGGCTTAAAATGCAGTTAAACATTTACTTGAGAGATTTCAATGTCATAATCTGGAGCCAAGCAAAAATGCATTTGTTTTTCCTGCTGTACACAGAACATTAACAAAAGCAATTTCTCTTGGAGCAAAAGTCAAATTTGATAAATTTGACCTACATTTTGTCCTTGTTCTAACCTACAGCAGAACAGCTACCTCTTTTACCATTAAACAAACACCTAGTAAATTTCTATTTGCCTATCCCACTTCTGTTGCTTTTCCCTCACTCTCCTTCCCAAACTATTATTTCAGACTAAAAAGCTTATGGGACACATTTACTCCATCTCAAGAACATGATGCAATTTAGGATTTAAAATAGGAGATGCTAATGAGCTTTATCCTGTAGTTCCAGGCTTAATTCTCACCATATCCAATGCAAACTACGACTCTAAGCAAATCATTTAACAAGAAAATGCACTAAGGTTGCTCCTGAAGATAGGCACTTGTGTCTATTGGGAGTACCAAATTAACAAAGGAATGCATAATTCCTGCAACTGGGCAACAATTAGTGACAGCGTAGTGCAGCACCACTCAAATCCACATGTAGTTCAAATGAGCAGTGCAGTGGACCAGTGGTCATACAGCTGCATTCATCCACCATGCTAGTTTATCATTACCCTTCAGGCAGTGAGACAGCAGAGAAAATAGAGATAACTAAATTTTTCTTTACAAATCCTGACGTTAGGCCACTGGGGGAAACCTAATCAAAGATCTTCTAGCCCTGTCCCGCTACTAAAAAATCAGTATTATTACTTTTTGTGTTAAAGACGACTTGCATGGCACTCTTGCAAACAAAATTGCCTTACTTTCTTTTCTCTTGTATACAGTAATCTGCAACCGGGCAGAGGTCTCCAGTTTCCATCATTTATTTTAATTTCCTTTATTTATTTATTTATTTATTTATTTTTTTGGAAGAGCTACACTCCCATTAGCCACCACCATGTGTCTTTGTATACCTAACTGTCTACCACACACAGACACATACCAGCTGGTATGTCAGTTACCCTGTTTATCATGTCACTGGTTATAATTTCATTACCAACTTACTGACACTGCATGCACAAAATCTTATGCTAGCTCACATCCTAAACTCTAAAGTGTGCCTGCTGATTATTAGCTTTAGGTTAGATGTCAAACACAGCTATGATGCTGAAATTCCGTTTTAACTACCTTTTAGTGTGTACAGCACATCTTCACTGCCAGTGTGGAAGTAAATGTTAAATCACTGATGTCACACCACGATTGCTAGTGCTGCTGCAGCTCTCATGTATTATAAGATTTCAGAAGTTATACACTGGATAAACCCAGAAGAGTTAAAAAGGACTACAGTAACTGTTAAAAAAACAGACATGAGCATATGTACTGACAGCCACCCAAAACCAAAATGTTCTTACTAAACTCCTCTACTTAAAAATCTAGGCATAATTGAACACTGCCTGAAGCAAAAAAGAAATGTTTAAGAATCTATGTAAAGATATAGGAAGAACCTCTGTTAAGAGACCCATACTTTAAAATGTGTTTTTTTTCTCATGGTCTGGGTTATAACCAATAAAGCTGCTATGGATTTGCTGTGAAAATGACCCAGCATTTAGTAGTTCAGTTGTACAAACTTTAGTACCTATTTAAGACAAATATGTTTTCCCCCCCTCAAATCAAGCCTTTACTTGAAACACTAATAAAAACAAATGGAAATAAACTTCAGTTTCAGAGCTTCTCTAAATGATATGATCTTGTTACTGCTCAGCAGCATGTGCAAGCCTTGCATATGTGAATACAGTACTGACTCATTCAGGGATGCAACAGGAGAGATGTTCTCTATGATTTTCCACCTACAGGATCATTTCCATATAAAGAATTAAACATTCTCATGCTGAAAAAGCTTTAACAATGCTTATCACATAACATACTGGCTAACGTGTTACTACTTAGCCAGGTGCTGCAAATGTGTTGGCTGAGATGAAGAAAACTCATTTTAAAAGTCTCTGTTTTGGGTTGTGGTTAAAATTCCTAGACAATAGCTGTGCAGGTGCACAGAACTAAATTTTGAAAAGGTGACGCCACGAACAGCCACAGAATGAACTGGATGTGTTTTAAGCTTTGAACAGTGCTAGACGTCCAAGCAAAGGACCATACAATTAAAGATAGCGATAATGAGATAAATAGCACTAGGCTGCTCTAAGGCTGGAAAAGCACTACACTAGGACAAATCACCAACATGACGGACATAACAAAGCATGCTAAAACTTGGACAAATTAAACCCAGGCTAGTACATCTGACTCAATGCATGCTCACACTCATCCTACACAGGAAGGACAGAATAACATCCACCAGCTTAACCACTGTGGATATGAATAGCTAACTGACAAACAATGTTCCTTATATTAATAAAAGAGAAAATAAAGCAGACAGCAAAATAAGAAAGGGGAGAACCATGAGATATGAAAGGTGGGGTAAGGAGGGGAAATTATCTATTGACTGACTGACATATTGATCATCAGGGAAAGATCCCCATCTGTATGACTTACAAAATTGGGACTTCCAAGATGGCTGCAAACCGATCAACAGCTTAATTTTAGCCCTCCCACTGTGAAAAAAGAAACTGAGAAATAGCCAAGATATTATCAGCTTGAGTAAAATTTGGTTACTGGCTAGTAAGTACACTGCCTAGATGCCAAAGAATACATTTAATTTAGAGAACATGAAAGAAAATCAACCAGAAAAGTGAAGAGAGAATACTCGCTGGGTAGAATCTTGCAGCTGTTCAGTAAATAGCAATTCAAGTTTCAGTTTTGGTATACAACATGGCTTCCAGTCAATTAGAGGGAAAAAATAAATCAAACATACTCAGTGTAGATTACAATAAATGAAAACTCTGAAGGATTACATCAACTCAAATAAGCAAAGGCTGGAAAAAATAAAATAAGTTTTAACTAGCTATTCAGATGAACTGATAACAATGAAAAAAATCAGTGGTTAAAATGAAGAGAAGTCTGGTTGAGTATAATAATTCTCAAGAGGAGCCATTCAAAAAATGGTAGCATTAAGAGACAGAGTACACAGAGTAAACCTGAGATTTTTATGCTGAACCAGAAAAACTGGAAGAAATGAATGGTATGAATTTGAAGAAATCACAAAAAAACAATTGGACAGGTATTTCACAGCAGGATTTGGTAATTGAAATGTAAATATGGTCATGATAGAGCAGCCAAGTCCTGTATTAGTAAAGACGCAACCATACCAGCAGAAAAGAGTTGATCCTGAACAAACTTTGGCAGAAGGGAAGGTATTATAAACTGGAGACAGCTTTGTTTGTGTAAAATGATTATTCACTGTACACCAGCCAGAAGAGAGCAAATTTATCCCAGAAGCTGGGGAATGTCAATAGGCAGGAGTGAGATTCACGCTGATGTATCCAACTGTCTTCAAAATATTTTTTTTTGGAGGATCAAAGAAAATTTTTTGATGCAGAATAGGATAAGGAGGAAATAACAGTTAAATAGTGAGCCATCAAACAGAAGGGGATCTGCTTCTCATTCTTCTGACAATACAGCTCATAGATAGACTTTGCCAGTGAAACCTTTTCCAATGTTCCAAATGGAAATGCTTGAGATTCAAGCAAAAACATAGAAATTGACTAGAAGAGTCATGAGGACCTTAGATTTCTGCAGGGAAGAAGACTGGCAACACTGAAATTAGTGACTAAATAAAACAACAATCACATTTGTGAAATAGAGCTTTACAATAAAGAGAGTCTGAAAAAGACTGGACTTTTGTTAGCATTGTTAAACTTGTGGGTGGACAATAAAGCACATACCCCGCTTTATGCCATTAATTTTTAGAAAGGCACAAAGAAAAATAAACTAAGTAAAACAATTTTTGTTTTTATTAGTATTCGTATAAAACATTTTAGCTTATAAACTGCACGTTATATACAGCAACAGTTTTGTGTAGAATGTAGTCAGGGGTATTTTAAATGTGGGGTGATTCTCTTCGGTGACTGTTTTATGTGTTAAAGATAGTAAAGTAAACAAATACTTTTTAGTTGCAAGAAATAGAAAGGTATACAGTATAACAAAAGAAGGAGGGCTGGATACAAGCAAGTTTAATGTTAATATGCTGAGATCTTAGGCTGCTGTAGTGGGGGTGAGCTGTAAAAGGGCACTGATTGTGTTACACATATAATTAAGATATTTTCTCTTCTTTTTACAAGGGTGAATGGTTGGCATAAAGGTTAAAGTGTTTACCTCACAGACACAAGGTACAGGGTTTGAGTCTCACCTCTGAAAGAGAAATTGGCTAGACTTAAAATGGCCCACAAGGGCAGATAGGCCAGTACTTACCTGTGAACCAATCCTTGATCTAAGATATAGATAAGTGTTTCTGTAAGCAAGTAGGCTTAAAATAAGATAAAAAAATGATGAAAGGCATGAAAAGTGCCATGTTTCTTACATCTGCATATATATTACTTTGTGTCTTTTCCATCAGCAAATACTCACTCGGAGTCACAAAGTCTGTAGCTGAAGGCAGTTATACATTCCATTCTGAGGGAAATTTAAAAAGATTCATTGCTGACTACTTTTACATGGAGATGAGTTGTCTGCAGGTGCCAGCAATTAATCGAGTGTTCTGAGCATATGCTGTTGAGGGAAATATAAAATTTAAAGCTGCAATAACAAGTACTTCAGTAAAAAATACAGTCTGAAATTATGAGAAGTGAATAATAGATCATAGCCTCTCTAGCAACCCTAATACTTTTGTTTGTTTGTGTCTTTCGGCTTTTCCCGGTTAGGGGTTGCCACAGCGGAACTCCGGTCCGCTAATGATTGGTAGTTGATTTTTACGTGCCGAGTTACCAGCCCTGACGCACAACCTTCAACGAAGGTACGCCCATTCACGCATGTCTCCCCGCAAAAGACGCTCTAGCTGAGAATCGAACAGGACAGCATCTTACTATGAGGCGACAACGCTACTGCAGCACCACCACAGTGGCCAGCAACCCTAATACTTTAATGCATTTAATAGAACAGCATATAATTTAGTTTTATTTAAAGACAACCAACACACTTTTTCTATGGGCTAAAAGTTAATGTTTTCTGAAACTATTCAAGCTGTCTTTCATATCTGAGAGGGAAGTAGAAAAGAACAGAAAGAGGGACTTCCAAGACGGCTGCACATTGAGTAACAGCTTGTCTCTAGCTCTCCTAGTGTGAAAACAGAAACCCAACAGTGACGGCCAATAGACTTTTGTGTTTACGGGTAAATTTCAGTAACTGGCTAATAAGTGTGCTGCCTGGATGCCAGGAAAAAAGAAATACAGAGCACCTGGAAAAAATCAGCTACAAAAAAGTGAGGAAGAAACACTAACTGGGGAAAGTTCTGCAGCTGTTCAGTAAAAAGCAATGCAACCTCCAGACATGACTTCCAGTAACCTTCAGGAAGATATAAGACAACATTACACAGACTTGGTTAAAATAAATGAAACACTGATGGAATATATCAATACAAACAACAAAAGGCTAGGAAAAATGGAAGAGGGTTTAAACAGATATTAAGATGAGGTGATAAAGCTGCAAAACTCAGAGGCTGAAATGAAGAAAAGGCTGGCTGAATACGAGACTGCTCAGGAAAAAGAAGTTATGTCTTACCATAACGTTCCATCTGAGTTGTTGATCTTCTTCCATTCATCACTGATGGGTACGGTTCTGAACCCTTGGAACCGAGTCGGCCAAATACCAAGCTAGCGTACACCAAACTCTCGAGCCACGCTACTACCCACAATGCCCTTCATCCCATACCTCTGATCGAGTTTGCAGAACATATAGTAGAAACATATATTAGAAACAGAAATAAAGGCAGAGGCCATCTCTGTGCAAAAACCCTAACACACCAAAATGACCCGAAGATCCGCCAGGAGCCCTTGGCGGGGGAAGGTGGGAGCGTGTGATGAATGGAAGATCATCAACAACTCAGATGGAACGTTATGGTAAGACATAACTTCTTTATCTGAAGTTGTTAATCTTCTTCCATTCCTCACTGATGGGACCGAGTCCCTAGCTACTACAGAATCTGGGTGGCCCTCATGGAAGAACATTCCGGAGTACCATAGAGCCAAAGGCAGCTCTTCCCCTGGAGATCAGATCCCATTTGTAATGCTTGATAAAGGTATGGGGTTTAGCCCAAGTGGTGCTGCACAAATATCATCCATGGAAGCCCTAGCATGAAAGGTGACAGAAGCGGCCACAGCTCTAGTGGAATGAGGTTTAATGTGGCCAGGAGCGGATTCCTCCTCCAGAGAATAAACAAAGGAGATGCAATCCCTAAGCCATTTAGACAAGGTAACCTTAGTCACTGCCGATCCCATTCTAGAGCCCGCAAAGGCAACAAAAAGCTGATCTCACTTACAAAATGACTTTGTCCTGTCCAAATAAAAACATAACTGTCTGTGGACATCCAAGGAATGGAGACAGTATTCCCCTTTGTTGGTATAATTAGGGAAAAACACAGGCAACTCAATGGACTGATTAATAGCGAATTCCGAAACCACCTTGGGTAAGAAAGTGGGATTGGTGCGAAGTGATACTCTGTCCTTATGGAAAATCAAATAAGGACTCAATGCATAATGCTTGCAGCTCTGATACACGTCTGGCTGAAGTAACCGCCACCAGAAACAAGGTCTTCCAGGACAGAAATTTCACATCACAGGTTGCAGTCGGCTCGAAGGGAGGTAGAGCCAAAGTTTGAAGCACCCTAGACAGATTCTACAAGTTGCCTAATGGGAGGTCTAGAATTAAAAATCTCCTTCAAGAAGGTCTTACACAAACGAGAAGATATAAGAATTCTGTCTGAACCATCATGGAAATTGGAGATGGTAGCTAGATGAACCCGAATCGTGGATGCAGAAGCCCCGTTAAGGAAAAGATCGATCAGGTATTGAAGAACCGTAGCTACTGGAACAGAGACAGGATCCAGAGACAGCTCTTGTGCCCACAAGGAAAAGCATTTCCATTTGTCTTTATAAAGTTTTCTGGTAGAAGGTTTATGGGAGGCCAAAATAATATTTTGTACCGGAGAAGAAAGTGATTCAAGCCTGGCTACTAACAGAAGTGGAGCAACCAAGCTGCCAGTTTGAGCATGGTCAGATTTGGAGACAACAGCCCTTGGGGGTGTGAAATGAGATCCTGATGGAAGTCCAGGATCCAAGGAGGTCGGAGCAGGTGTGGCTGAAGGAAGGGGAACCAAATCTGTCAAGGCCAGAACGGAGCAATGAGAATCATTCTGCTTCTCAACCGAGTAGCTTTCCTTAAGACCAAGGGTATCAAGGGGATGGGAGGATAAGTGTACAGGAGACCCGCGGGCCAATCGTGAGTCAGAGCATCTCTCGGGGACTCCCCGTGTCGAGGAAAGATGGCAAAGTAGCTGCAGCACTTCGAATTGGAGGGGGAGGCAAACACATCGCAGCAAGACCGGCCCCAGCAGCTGAAAATTTCCTCCGCCACTCTTGGGTTGAGAGACCACTCGTGAGGAAGCAGGATGCATCTGCTCAGCCTGTCTGCAATCACGGTGGAACTTCCCGGGATGAGTGTAGCAATCAGGAAACGGTTGGAAGCTATCGCCCACTGCCAAATTCTCATAGCTTCACGGTAAAGGGGGTAAGATCTGGTCCCTCCCTGCTTGTTGATGTACCAGACCACAGACATGTTGTCGGACTTGATAGCAATCGGTCCGAGAGGAAGAAGAAGATGGAGAGCTTGTAACACCAGTAACACAGCTCTGAGCTCTAGAACATTGATATGCAAGTCGACTTCTAGAGGAGACCACGTGCCTTGAACAGATTGTCCCTGAAAGTGGCCCCCCCACCCTATCAGGGAAGCGTCCGTAGTCACCGTGGCATTGGGCTGAAGAGGTTGAAAGGGGCGACACCAAAGACTTTCGTCCATTCTCATCCACCAGAGGAGTTCATGTTTGCAGAGATCAGTGATGAGGATTAGTGCGTTCAAGGGGTGATGATTGTGTATCCATTGAGTTTGAAGAAGCCACTGTAACAGGTGCATATGAAGTCTGGCCAACGGAACAATGGGAATGGCTACCGCCATGGAACCCAGAGCCTGCAGAACTTCCCTTGCAGACACTTTCCTGCGGTCAAGTATCACTTGCACTTGTGTTCTCAATCTTAAGAGCCTGTGATGAGGAAGAGATATTAGGCCGAGCTGAGTGTTGAACATAGCCCCTATGAATTCCAGTTGTTGTGAGGGCTGAAGGCTTGATTTTTCCCAATTGATAGTAACACCCAGAGATTCCACCAGAAACAGAGTGTAACGAAGGGCCCTGGTCAGTGGACGCTTGGTGGGGGCGGAGAGGAGCCAATCATCTAGATAAAGAAACACCTGGAATCTGTGAAGTATCAAGTGAGCTGTCACCACTGCTAGACATTTCGTGAGCACTCTGGGGGCCGTTGAGAGACCGAAAGGCAGGGCTCTGAATTGAAAATAACTGACTCCCAGCCGGAAGCGCAGAAGTCTCCTGGAGCGTTTGTCCATTTTGATGTGGTAATACCATCCCAGAGATCTAGAGAGCAGATCCACACACCCACTCGAAGGAATGGAGGGCTGGATTGAATAGTGACCATATGGAACTTGGTCTGTATGACTGACTCGTTCAAACGACTGATATCCAGGATGGGCCTCCAGTCCCCCGTCTTTTTTGGCACCAAAAAGAGTCTGGAGTAGAACCCTAATCCGCATTGATCTGGGGGGACCTGTTGGATGAGTCGCTTTAGAAGAAGCTTCTTGATTTCGGAAGCTGCCTCCTCCCTTTGACTGGATGGTACGTTGGGAAGGGAGAATTGAGGTCTTGGAAAGGATTTGAGGGGAATGTGATAGCCTCTGGTGATAATTCTCTGCACACATAGATTGTCGGTAATGGAGGACCAGGCTGTTTGGTGCAGAGAGAAACGCGCCCTGACTGCTTCCAGAGGAAAGCAATCGGGCAATGCTTCAGGAGCGCTGATAGGGTCTACCGGAGAAAGAATCTCTGGAGCCCTGATTCCGGTAACCCCCTCTTCCCCTAAAGGGGTTTCTTCCACCATCAGACCCCCCCTCTGCCTGTGGAGGAGTCCTTGCCACGTGTGTCACGAAAGAAACCTTGCGACTTCTTGTGCCACAACTTTCCACTCCTCTGGTTCCCGGAGAAGGAACGCTGAGGTTTGGAGAAGCGCAGGCCCATGGCAGACAAGGTCTTTCCTTCCTGCTCGCACCTGGCCAAAGTATCCTTGACCTTAGAACCAAAAAGCGCAGAGGGCTCAATAGGGGCGTTCAAAAAGGAAGACCTGAAGGAATCCAGTAGGTCAGAAATGTGCATCCAGGCATGACGTCGGACAACCATGCCAGCACCTGCTGCTCTAGCTGCTCCTTCGGTTGCGTGGGAGAACAACCTCATGGAGGAATTCGAAATCGCTTCAAGGGTGGCAAGTTGGAAAGCCACTTTGTCACATGCTCCATCCGACACTTGACCCGCGAGGCTACCAGAGAGTTCGGAAATAAGGTCTCTCTGGAGTCTCGTAAAGTGTGCCAGGAAATTCAGCGAACACACGGCAAAGGTCGCTGCAGCAAAAACTCGCTTCCCTAACCTGTTCACTGTCTGGGACTCCCTGTTGGGCGGATGAACAGCATGACTCTCTTCCGCCAGGTCCTTTTTTTGTGGCCACCACCACAGCGTCTACTGGCAAGCCTTTCGATCAATGGGGTTGATCCTCTGGAGGAGAAAGTACCTTGTCTGCTCTCCGGGGGATAGCTTCTACTGAATCCAGACTCTTCCACGCTCACTGCACAATGAATTTGATCAACTCGTCTGCAGGAGGGGTCACGCAGGAAGTAGTGGGCCAGGAGCAGAAAGCTTGTAGGAATACGGATTCCTCCAAGGAAGGGGTGAAAGATTTCCAGTCACCCCACTGACTCAACATCTCCAGGATATCCCCAAAGGAAACATAGTCAGGGGATGATATAGGGGAACCTTCCCCATCATCGTAATCCATATCCTCAGTAAGGGACTCTTTAGGTGAGTTCATGTGTTTTCTTTTGCACACCCTCTTCAGAGGGGGCTCTTCGGTGGGGATGTCCGAAGAGGCCTCGGAAAAGGGGCAGCTTTGGATTAGTGGTCCCCCTGCTAAGGGGCGAGGATGGCTGAGTTAGGGGGGAACCAATGGCGGAGCTCAAGGAGGGGGATTGCTAGCCGCCAGCGCCCTTTCCATAATACGAAAGGTGGGCCCACCCGAAGAGGGATGAATCGGAACTGGGGTCACACCCCGCTCCGAATGGCCCACCTCTGAGACTGGAGTTTGAGAAGGGTTCGGTGCGGATATAACTCTCGGATCCAACATGGGAACCGAAAAGACCTTCGGTGCCAGGGCTAGAACCGAATATTCCACCCCCAAAGTAAGGGGGTTGAGTAAGGTGGGATGCTGTCAGAAATGACACCCACCAGGGCTTAGATGCTTCAGGCATCATAGTAGTCGGTGCCGAAGGAAGGGGTCCCGTTGAAAGCAATGGGCAAGGGAGCCTTGGAACCAAAGGATCCCCAGCAGGAGAATACAAAGGAGTCAAAGGAGGAAAAATCCCAACACCCAGAGCAGAATAGGGTCTGGAGATTCCTCTTGCAGTCAGTACCTGATCAACGAGACGAACAATGTCTATTTCAGAAACGCTCCTGGCAGATCTAACTGATATCCCGGAAGAAAGGGACAGTAGGCTTGTCTGGCAAATGGATCCACAGAAGATGAATACCTGGTCCGTGGTAAGGAACTCAACAGAGCTGAGGATTCTGATTTGAAGTGTGTAAATGGTAAGGTCGGCACCGAGAGGGGGCTCGGAGCCGAAGTCACAATCGGGATAGTAGTCAAAATCGGATCAGAGGTCGTCGGAGCCGGTGTCTGTAAAGGTGAGGTTGGTACCGAGGTGTCCAGAACCAGACCGGTCGGAACCGAAGTAATCAGTGGTTCAGTAGTCGTTGATGCCGAGCCCGGAACCGATAATTCAGACTTCCCAGAAACTGCGCTTGGTGCCGAAATCGGTGGCACTGAGGCAGTGAGCCGATGCTTGGAGGAAGATCTACAGGCCTTAGATCGATGGGTCTTGCCCCTGTCACCGGCCGGTGAAGAGGGGTCTGAACGGGGATGCTTCTTGTCCTTGACGGGAGGGGTTGAGACCTCCTCAGAAATAGCCTCCGAGAAAGGAGAGGAAAGCAATCCTTTCAGAATCAATTTGTTGCGCCATTCATTCAACGTCCGTTGACTAAAACTCGCACAAATATCACATGGGGGAGTCGCAGAAAGGTGCGAAATGCCCAAACAATAAATACATTTAAAATGCAAGTCGCTGTTCGGTAATTTATCACTGCACAACGTGCAGTGTTTAAAACATGAAGTACCCTTTTTCTCTGACATACTAGCACTCACTCAGACAAAAGGAGAGGGGAAGAGAAAGGCAAGACTATCAGCAATGATATGAAGAATTACCACGAGGGTGGTAAAAAGTAAGGAAAGGCAGGAAAATACCAACAATGGTAAAAAAAGGAATACCTGTGGCCGACTATAAGAAAGACACTAGTTGAAAAATTAGTGGAGAAATACACACTTTATACAAGTCAAAACTACTTAGCTGGAGAGCTCGGTGAAAACGCTGCTATATGGCTGTGCGGCAAACGAGATCTGAGGTATGGGATGAAGGGCATTGTGGGTAGTAGCGTGGTTCGGGAGTTTGGTGTATGCTAGCTTGGTATTTGGCCGACTTGGTTCAGAGGGTACAGAACCGTACCCATCAGTGAGGAATGGAAGAAAATTAACAACTTCAGATGAGATGTTTCAAAAGATAGTAGAACTAGAGCAAAGAGTATGTAGGGAAAAACAGATTCTGAGCTATACCAGAGAAGATGGAAGGAACAGACTGCATTAATTTTATGAAAGCACAAATAAGCAACTGGACTGGTATTCCACAGCAGTTGCTGTTAGCTGAAAGAGTACATTGTGTGTATGCTCCAAACATGGCTATGAGAAAGCAACCTAGACATTTAACAGTAAAGATGAAATCCTAGCAGAAAAATGAATTGATTTGACAAAACTATATCAGAAAGACAAAATACTAAAGGTGAAAGACAGCAGTGTTTGTGGAGAATGATTACTCATTGTACTCCAGGCAGAAGAGGAGTAAATTCATTTCACAATTCAGAGAATGCGAGATTCAAACTGCTATACCCAGCTATCTTTGAGGTGTTTGTCCCTGGAGGGACAAAATCATTTTTTGATGACATACATGCTAAGGAAGAAATACAGAAGTTTGTCCAACAAAAAGTGAGCTGTGAAACAAAAGGAGGTTCTGCTCCTTCTTAAGACCACATAGAGACTGTACCTGCGAAACCTTTTCCAATGTTTCAAGGGAAAATGTTGGAGTGAAGGAAGGCAGCATGAGAGCTGACTAGATGAATCAAGAGTATACTGGAAATGAAGCAGAGACAGGATTTGGGAGATGGAGATTAACAGCAATAAAACCAGTAACAGTGTGGGATTACAATGCAGTAATTATATTTGTGAAATACGACAGAACAATAACATCTGGAAATACTGGATTTTTTCAGAATCTGTTGGACTTCTGGGGGACTCGAAAGTACATGCCCTACTTCATGTCATTAATGTTCAGAAATAAATGCTTTGGAAGAGAAGGGAGAAAGTTAACTGTAAGTAAAGAATTTTTTTCTTAATAGTACTATTTTTGTGGTGTATGGTTTTATTTGCATGCTATAAAGTAAAGTTTTCTCAGTTATTTTTAAGTGTAATGAGGACTATAAATTATAAACAGGTGCTGCTGTTCTTTTTTCCTTTCTTTCTCCATTCTCTCTTTCTTCTTCTTCAGTTTTAAGAAACACAGGCACTGCAATGCAAAAAAAAGCCCAGTTAAAACAGCATGACAAAAGAAAAATTAATGTGTTTTTTCTCATTCTTGCATGGGGAATAGCTGGATTAAGGATGTCTTGCCATGGACAACCTTTCTTTTAGGGTAACTCACGTATGTGAGTATGGCTATCAGTTTGGGACATTTGTTCCTATTAGGAGGCTACAATATTTGAAGATGTACATAATTTTGTGTGTTAGTATTAAAGTAATAGGTTCTAGAAGGGTATTGGGGGTTTGTTTGGTTTCTGTTTGTTTTAGGAATTTCAATAAAACAAAGAAGAAAGCAGTGGTAGCTGTAATACCTAAAGGGGGTAAAGATCCATCAGATTCAGCTTCATACAGGCCCATTTCAATACTAAACCATGATTATAAAGTGTTCATGTCTATAATGTCTAAAAGAATAGCAAAAGTAGTGTCAAAATTGATAGACATGGAAAAACAAAGCAGGTGAATCCCTCTTCTCCAACTATATCTCCAAACTCTGGAACTCTCTACCCAACTCACTCATAAATTCTTCATCATCAAAACAGTTTAAAGTACTCCTAAAATCCACCTTACAAACTCCTGGCTCTGCTCCTGCCACAGTTCAGGCATGTCCTACTAAACTCCCTCTAAACCACCTATATTACATCATTCCTCTAACTTTGTGCCCTCTCAACAAACACAACACTGATTCTTATATCAAACTTATTCTTATATCAAACTTTTTCTCTGTCTACTACCAATCCTCAATCACAATGACATATCTTTGTTTGAAAACTCTACTTACTGAAATTAAGTATAACCCCTCAGAAGGTATTAATTGTTGACTGCTAACATTCCTATGGTTTTTGTCCACTCTGTCAACCATTACTGTTGTAAATAGTCCTATTTTAACTACCTGCTCTGTGTTAGAAAATGTATTGATACATGAGAATATGTAGCAACTTAATGTCTTTTATTATGTGTTAACTATACCCTGTACTAAATTTATTGTACTGTTTAATATCAGAGCTTTTCTCCCCGGGCCTCCACTGAAAAAGGACACATGTCCAGATGGACTCTCCCGGTTAACAAATGTAAAATAAAATAAAATAATAAATAAAATGTGGTTTTGGGGAGGGGAGGAAAACATTTGACAACATTAACAGAACACTTATGATCGACAGGGAAGAAGAATGTAAGAAAATATCATTGCTGTTGGTAAGTCTTGATGCAGAGAAAGCATTTGACAGAGTAAGCTATGACTTTATGAGCAGGGCAATGAAAGCATTTGCATTTCCTGAAAAAAATAAGGTTGATTAGAGAAGGCTATATGAGGGACTGGAGGCGAAAATTAAAGTGAGTAGGGTCCTTTCTGATAATTTCTGCTTGAGCAGAGGAGCCAGGCATGGGTGTCCTCTTTCCCCTTTATTTGGATTACATTTAGAACCATTGGCAAAGAAAAGAAGGGACTCAGAAATTCAAGGATATAATTGGTATGGTAGTGAAAAAAAGCAGGGTCTATTTGGAGGTGATATTACTTTATACCTGACCAAACCAGAAAGAGACATTACAGTGTTGTGGAACATTTTGAGACAGTTTCACATCTTTTTGGGATACAAAATTAATAAAGCTACAACAAAGGCAATAGCGGTAAATTATGTACTCACACATAAATTGGTTCAGCAATATCCATACTTATAGGGACATGATAAAATTAAGTATTTAGGAGTATGGATTAAAAATTACTCTGGTGTGTCAGCTAAGGATATGTGGAAAGAGACTAAACAAAAGATAATACAAAAACTACGAAAAGGGGGGAAGCTTTGTTATATGGTTATGGACAGTAAGATAAAAACAGTTAAAATGTTTTTAGTCCTATTAGTCTTATACACAGGTCAGGCATATTTTTATCAACCAGAGGAGAAGTTATGGATAGCAATTAATAAACAGCTGAAGGACTTTATCTGGTAGGGGAAGATGGCAAGAGTCAAGTGGGATAAGATGATTATTCCAAGAGAACAGGGCTCCTATACATAGCACAAGCAGAAAACTATAAGTCAAAGTGGAAAGGGATGATGATGAAACCGAGGGAAGCTCAAGAAACAAGGAGAGACTGGGATTTTGGATGCAGGCCTTTAAGGAGAATAACAATAATCATTCAGAATATTATAGCCATAAAGTAGCAGAAAATGTCTTAAGAACTAAGCCAACATGGGAATGGAGAAAGGACATTCTGCCGATAGGGATGACTGCAATTTGGGATAAAGACAATAGGCAAGAGGGGGCTGCAATTTATTGGAGAAAACCGGCAAAGGACCAAGGTACTGGGCACAAATAACTAGAGAGGGAGAGATGACAGAATGGGAAGACGCCAATAATTTATTTGGACTTTAGGTTGGAGATTGCCTTCCCTATCAAAGATTGCTATCAGAGTATACAAAAAGAGAAAGAAATAGGGGGTCCTAAATGCAAGACCAGCACTGGCAGAGATTTTAGTAGAATGTGGAACAGAAGCTGGCATTAAAAAAGGAATAATTAGTACAGCATACAAAACACTGCATGATAACTACAAGAATCAGAGGATGTTAAAAAGGATTGGGAAGAAAGACTGGATAAGTCATTCACAAAGAAACAATGGGAAGATATATGTATGTCTCCCAAATATGCAACAAAATCCTAGAAGATTTAGGATTTTTGATTGGAAATGTTTACATAGATATTTTTATACCACAAATAAACTCCAGAGAATTTTTTCTCAGGTTGACAGCAAATGTTGGAGGTGTGATGGGAAAGAAAGTGGTAACTGGGAACATATTTTCTGGGACTGCGATGAGCTGGCAGACTTTAAGGATTCCCTGCGGGATGCACGGTCAGAAATGCTGGGTGGGCAGATTGGTGTGACGAGGGAGATGATTTTTCTGAGTGATTATACAGAATCAGAATTCCCTAGACATGGTAAGGCCTTGCTGTGTCTAATTATGGTGGCTGCCAAAAATGCAATTACTAAAAAATGGACAACAAAATCTAAACCAACTATACTAGAAATAGTGAATTATAGTAAGAGAAATAATACAACTGGAATTGAGATCTTTAGAAAAAGGTAAGAGCAAACTACACAGGAAAAATGGGAATGGTGGGAACAATACATACAGGGGAGTAATGAGGTTTAAAAGAAGGCAGTACTTAAATGAGCTATGTAATGTTTGACTGAAAATGATTGGGTAGATTATAAGTGATGTACAATATTTGCAACTGGGAGTGTGTCAGTGTGGTCTGTGATGTAAAATGCTTGCAACTAGGATTGTGTAGGTGTGGTTTGTTTTCATTTATACAAATGTATGATTGCCTATGTTGTAAGTGATGGTTAAATAAAGACATTTATTGTTTAAAAAAAAAGGGAAAGAAAAGAACAGATAGCAAACAGTTGAAGTGGGAGCACAGGCTGTAGCATGCACTTTAGCATTGGTAACCTTAATTCTAGGTTAGGTAATCCCCACATGCATAGGTATTTTTACACCTCAAGCAGATTCCAACACATTTTTCTTCAGGTTGATAGTAATGTTGGAGATGTGACTGGGAAGAAAAGAGGTAACTGGGAATGTGAACATGTTTTGGGAGTCTAATGACTGGATACATTTTCAGTACTCTATCAGAAATATTCGCTGTAACTAAGGAAACTATTTATTTGAGCTGGGACACAGAATCTGAATTGCCTAGACATAGCAAGGCCTTATTAAGTTTAATTATGATGGCTGCCAAAAAAAAGCAATTACTAGGAAGCAGAAATTAAAGTTTAAACCAACCATAAAATACTGATTATTATAAAAGGGATACAATAACTGGAAGAGAGATCTTTAGAAAATGGAAGGACCAAATTACACAGAAATAAATGGAAATTCTGGGAACAATACATGTAGAATAATTTTTAGGAAGAGAACAGAAATCTATGCAGTGTTTACAAGGAAAGAAAAGATATGTGATGTATAACATATGTAAATGGGAAAAAATGTTAATATGGTTTGTTCTCTTTTCTGTTAAGACACAGGGAAACATGCACTGACAATTTAATAAAGGTGTTTAAAAAATGATAGCACCAATATGCTAAAAGAATATTTTATTACCCCAGTACCACTCATACCCCATGCCACAGCTCTTTCCTTTAAACTGCAATCAGGCAATACTACTCCCAGACTTACCAAAATTCCACTGCAGAGCCATCTTGTCCAAATCAGTCTATGAACTTCCTGTAAGACTACAAAAATCTTCTACCCTCACAAACAATAACCAGATCATAAACAAAAAAATTCCTCAAGAAAGCATGTCCAACATATTAACCTCTTCTTCTGTGCTGGAAATGTTCCCATTGTCCTATAGACAACCAACCAGTACTAAGCTTTCTAAAATAATAACATGCATATTTTTTTTCATTTAAGAACATAACAATAATAACAATTATACAATGATGGCTCATTTGTATTCAAAAACAAACATACTGACTGGACAGCCAAATCAACGTGCCCATTGTAAATCAAGCATATACCAACAGAACAAGTCCTGACGCCAAAGTATCATTGAGCAGCCAGACTTTCTATTGGAAAATGCTGAGTGTTAGAAAAATATGTACTAATGTATATGTTTAGTGCTTATTAGAAGCTAAAAGGATTAACACATTTTGTTCTATTTTATGTACATCTTAATCCTGTATAAAATTATAAGATGCTTTTTCAAACTGCAGTATGCTTTCTGAAATTGCAAGATGCTCTCTGACCTAGTATTTGCTAGCACAGCAAAATTCATGTTTATGCCTTTTGGAAATTTACTCAGAAGGAGGTGATTATCTGCTAGGTCAGGAAAATGAATGAATAGTGAATGAATAGAACAATACTGTTTTCTATAACGTGATTGAATATGAACAATCAGCTCTGTTCGTGTTATGAGAACATGCACAGCTGCGGAAAAGAAAAGATACACCAAACAAAGACTGCTTAAAGAAATGAACTGTAATCTGTACTTGCTTTGTGCTCGAATTAGCCATAGTACCTTGAATGGTAACACTGCATAGTGAGAAGTTGTATCTGACCGGTGGTCATCAAGGCCACGTTGTTTTTCTTAGGAAGTTTTTTCGTAAACTTGATATGCCAGCAGAAAATCATGGATAAACAGCTGCTGTGAAATAATATTGAAAGAACTTGTGATTTATTACGTCAGCTTAGTAGGCAATACCTTGTAAGAAATGTATACGAATAGCTTCACTTCCTGATTCTAGTTAGACAAACTCTGTATTAGCACGTTTTTGTCTCCTTGCTGCAAGATTAAAGTGCCTTAACCTGAACCTGCCGTGTGTTGATCATTTTGAAGTTATTTTTCCTTTGACAGATTGGTCATTCGGACTGGAAACTCTCACTTCGCCTCAGGTCAGATGGGCCAGGTGGCATGAAACCGTACGGGGAAGAGACCACATCGGTTCTTCTGCTTTGAAAGACCTCCGACTGAATTGTCGTTCAAAAAAGAGGCCAGCCACTTTTCTGATCTGCGACTGGAGGATGAGTTGGTATACGAACCAGAGACGGTCAATCACGGAGGCTCAGGTAAGGTGAGATTTACCTTTTTTCTGTTTTAGATCAGGGACTTGATTGGAAATATCTGTTAGGAGATTTGTTTTGTACAAGTCAGGGACAGAAATATTGCAGTCTTGTCATAGATCAGGGAAACAGAATAGGTAAGACAGTTATTCTAGATAAACTGTGACATAGAAAATCATGGTACCACGTGAAAATAAGAAGGGTTATGTAACATTTTTAACAGTCAGAACAATATGGGTAATAAGTGCACAAAAAGTTCCCAAGACCCACTGCTAACCGAAGATGCAAAATATATGCAATTACAGCGTGCCAACAATGTTAGATACTATACAAAATGGGTTAATAAATATGAATTTAATGGCAAATTAGAAAAATCCTCGCTTACAAAACTTGTCAAACAGCTTAAAGCTGACACAAAAGGTCAGGTAAAAAAGCAACGTCAATTAGGTATTCCTCAGGCACACAGGTGGATTGAGGAAGCAAGCCGTAGAGAACAAAAAAGTAATAATTCAAAAGCTATGTTTCTAGATAAAGAAGACAATAATTTAGTAATAGCATTAGCCCCTCCGCCCCCCCCCCCCGCTTCCCGCAACAGAATATGAAGCGAGCGGACAAGCTGATCCACCTCCGCTATACCCGGCTGTCACCGCAAAGCCAATACCATACATCAGAGATCTCATCGAGACTAGGTCTCGAACACGTAACTTAAGAGGGGATACTGAGTTATATCAAATGAACAAAAATTCACGAGCTATGAGTGAAGAAGAGATATGTCCGCTCATAGAAGTACCAAATCCTCAGGCAGGACAGGACCCGACTCTCCTAGTATATAGACCATGGACACCGGAAGACATCCGGAAAGCCACAGAGGGAATTCCCCATCCAAAAGTTAATTTTAGAAAATTCTTAGAAGACTTACAGGGCATGAGGCTAAGTTACCATTTAAATGGAGAAGAAGTAGAAAAAGTAGTTAGACAAATCGTAGGTCCAGATTGGCACATGATCAGTGGCAACTGGAATCCCCGTGACGCAGAACACAAGCCACTCCCACATAGCAATGCAGAACTGGATAACAGAGTGAAAGGTCTAACAGACCGAATCTCTGAGAAATGGAAGCCTACGGCAGACTGGACTTGCATTAATCAATGCATCCAACAGGAAGGTGAAACTGTTGACAGATATTATGCTAGATTATTAGAGTGTTTTAATAACCATTGTGGAATGCAGGTACTTGAAGACCAGACACATGATTCCCCATATGAGCAGCAGCTAAAGAATGCATTTTTGAAAGGCAGTATTGCACCCATTAGCAGCTTTATTACAAAGCACATGGTAGATCACCATATAAGTAGATTGCAGTCATTACTTGAATATGCAAGACATGTCGAAAGGCATTTTAATAACAAAAAGAAAACCCAAGTATTTGCTGTAGAAGACGGAGCAGAAGTTTTTGTAGTACAATCAGGGAAAAAGGGCAAGAAAAATGCCCAGGGAAACAAACAATCTGATAAACGATCAGAAGAGTTTGAAGAGAGAAAGAAAAGGGGTGAATGCTTTAAATGCGGAAAAAAGGGACATTTAGCAAGGGATTGCAGGCAAAACAAAAAGGTAGCCATGGAAGATAAGGAGGATGAGGACTGACTATATGATAGTCAAGAATCACTAGAAGGGAATAACCAAGAAAAGACAAATGCAAATGTGATAGAGGGAGTAGAGAATGTGATAGAAGAAATAGAGGAAGTACAAGAAATCACCGATGGTGAAGAAAGTGAAATTTTGGACATAGATTTATTAAGCTTAAAGCTCTATTTATCAGACACAAAACCGGAAGTTACACTTCTGGTAGAGGGGAGGGAAGTTAAATTCCTGTGTGACTCAGGGGCTTCATGACCCTGATACATCCTTCCAAACTACCAGAAAATTCAGAATCACTTGATTATTACACATTAGTGAAAGCAGCTAATAGACAGCTGTATCGAGAGCCACTCTCCCATAACATAGCAATAACTGACCCTGTTTCAGGGATGACCCAGAAAAGCAAAATTGTTGTTTCTGCAAAATGCCCAATAAATCTTTTGGGCAGAGATCTTATGCAGATATTTGGCATAGCAGTAGTACCAACTATGCAGGGTATGGAAGCACAGCGACAAATGGATACTTTTGTGGTGCGACCGGAGGGTGAAACATTTTATTGGTACAGCCAGGACTTAGTCACGACTGGTCCAGGGGCAGTAACCGAAGAACTGATGAACGTAGCCATCAGTAAGTCCCCCTCCCTTGACACTGATAAACAGCATTTGTTGCACTGTACTCTGTATTATTGTAGCACACCAGGATCTGATAAGGATTATGAGCAAGAACTGTTTAAAAACCATGCAAACAGATTAGTATTACGTAATCTGTACTGGGACACAGAAGCGAACAGTGTAGTTAGCTGTTCATTGCCCCAGAAATTCTTTGCACTCTATAAATCTAATCGATTACCACATGTTAGTTTAACTAAGGACAAGAATGTGAAATGGGCAGATCTTGGAGAAAAATTCACAAAGTGGGAAAAACAAACTGAGTTAGAATTGTCAGAACAGGGAGTACAGAAGCAGAAGTTAAATTGGATAACACAGACACACCCAGCTGTACACTTGCAGTCTAGTGAGGACAGCTGATTAGCACTCTTACTAGAAAGGAAGGAAAAAGCTTTACAGAGCATACCAGAAACTGTCTGGTCAACAGGGAAATCAGATGTAGGACTAATTCGTACAGCAGGACCAGTTACTATTATGCCAAAATCAGCATTCAGACCTCAAAAGAGACAGTATCCCTTAAGAAAGGATGCAGAAGTAGGAATCAAACCTATAATAGCAGCTTTACTTAAGGAAGGAGTACTGGTAGAATCTCCCGATTCACCATGTAACACACCCTTATGTCCTGTCAGGAAAGCAAACGGAGAATAGTGCATGGTCCAAGATTTGCAGGCTGTAAATGATGCAGTAATACCTAGAGCACCTACGGTGCCAGATCCCCACACCCTATTGAATGATTTGAAGCCTCAACAGAAGTATTTCCCTGTGGTAGATATTAGTAATGCGTTCTTTTCGATACCGATACACCCTGACAGCCAACATTGGTGTGCATTCACATTTCAGGGGAAAAGGTATACATACACGCGACTACCACAGGGGTATTGTGAAAGCCCAACAATATTTGCACAAGAGATGGCAAGTAACTTGGCGGGATTTAGCCCACCAAGACGCAGCCAAATTTTACTTTATGTAGACGACATCCTGCTGGCAGCCCCCACCCAGCAAGAATGCAGAGAAGATACCATAGCATTACTACAATTTCTAGCCACTCAAGGACATAAAGTAAACAAAAACAAATTGCAGCTTTGGAGAAAGCAGGTTAAATACCTGGGATATGTAATATCCAAAGAAGGCAGAACATTAGATGAGGATAGGAAGATAGCAATTTTACAAGCACCCAAACCGTCTACCAAGAAGGAAATGATGTCCTTCCTGGGCACGACTAATTTCTGTCGGAGTTGGATTCCAAACTATGCCTTGGAGTCTGCTCCACTGACCAACTTAACATACAAGAAGCCTATGGCAGCACAAGATTTATTACAATGGACACCAGAAGCAGAATCAGCTTTCTGCAAACTGAAACAACTGATAGCATCCTCATTAGTTTTAGGATTACCAAACTATCATAAACGTTTTTTCCAAACTGTAGATTGTAAACAAGGTTACATGACATCAGTATTAACACAGCAGCATGGGGATAAGCAACGCCCCATAGCTTATTATTCATCACAGCTGGACCCAGTGGCACGATCCCTGCCCCACTGTGTACAAGCAGTAGTTGAAGCTGCAATGGCAGTACAGGCTTTGGCCTCAGTAGTGTTGTTCCACCCTCTCACATTGAGAGTGCCTCATGTAGTCGCAATTATTTTACTGCAAGAAAAAGTAGCATATCTTTCTCCTGCTAGACATCTTTCCTGTATGACTATACTCTTGAGCCAACCTCATATGACAATTGAACGATGTACAACTTTAAACCCGTCTACCTTGCTCCCGACCCCTGCGGATGGCACACCACACAGCTGCCTGCAGGAGATTGAGCAAAAGACACTGCCTAGAAAAGATCTAACGGATGTTCCCTTGGATGATGCCGAGGTGACATATTACGTGGATGGCTCATGCAGAAGGGGTCCTACAGGACAGAATCTAGTAGGATATGCAGTAGTTTCTGATACTGAGATTTTAGAAGCAAAGTCTTTACCACACAACTTATCTGCACAAGCAGCAGAATTGATTGCCTTGACAAGGGCTTGTACCTTAGCAAAGGGTAAATGTGTGAACATTTTTACTGACAGCCAGTACGCTTTTTCTACTGTACATGTTTTTGCACAACAGTGGAAAAATAGAGGAATGATAACATCTACTGGTAAACCGATTAATCATGCGCAATTTATTTTAGATTTGTTAGAATCTATTCAGTTACCTCAGAAAGTAGCTATTTGTAAATGTGTAGCTCATACCAAGCAACAGGATAGGATTTCAAAAGGTAATGCGAGAGCTGATATAGTTGCAAAACAGGCAGCTTCAGCTTCGGAAGTATTTCTTTTGAGTGAGGAATTACAACCTTCTGAGATTTTATATTTAGAAATGTTGAAAACAATGCAGACACTTACTACAAATGTAGAAAAACAGAAATGGATAAAACAAGGAACAATTCTTGAGAAAGGGCTGTACATCTCCAAAGAAGGAAAACCAATTTTGCCGTCTAACTTGTTTAGATATGCAGCTTTGTTGAGCCATGGGCAGTGCCATGTCTCAACAGGGGGGATGGTACAGTTAGTGAACCGAGTGTTCACTGCACATGGATTTACAAACTACACAAAAAATTTTTGTGCAGCATGCCATGTTTGTAACAAGCATCATGCACAAGGAGCATTGAAGCCTAAGCAAGGGAGTTTCCCAACACCACCATACCCGTTCCATACTATCTGTATGGATTTCATAGAATTAAACAAATGTGAAAATAAGAAATATTGTCTTGTCATTATAGATATGTTTTCCAAATGGGTGGAAGCTTTTCCGACCAAAAATCCAGATGCAGCTACTGTTGCAAAAGTCCTTGTTAAAGAAATTATTCCTAGATTTGGCATACAGGAAAAGATCTACAGTGACAATGGAACACACTTTGTAAGTCAAACTATACAACAGTTGAGCCGATATTTCGGAATTTCTTTAAAGAACCACTGTGCATACCACCCCCAATCCGCAGGATTAGTAGAGAGGCATAATGGGGTTTTGAAAAACAAACTTAGGAAATTGATTAGTGAGACACAGAAGAACTGGGTGCACTGCCTGCCTCTGGCATTGTTGAGCATGAGAACTGTTCCAAATGCAAAGGGGTTAACTCCTTTTGAAATACTGTTTGGGAGGGCATATTATATACCTCAGTGGAAACCTCTCATGCCTGCAGACCATGAGGCTGACAGTTCACTTGCAGAATATATGAGACGACTTTTAAGTAATAAACAACTTTTGCAGTTAAATTCTGTTTCAGATAAAGAACAAACCAGACCATTGGAAGCAGCAGTAGTCCCAGGCACGTGGGTCTGGGTGAAGGTTATCAAGAAAAGGAATTGGACCACACCGAAGTGGGAAGGGCCGTACCAAGTGCTACTGTCAACACCCACTGCAGTCAAGATCGAATCCTGGATTCATCTGACACACTGTAAATTGGTTAAAAACTTTGAACTGGACAAAAAACTTGTTACTGTTACACAAGAACAAAATGACCAGATACGGAACAAATAGAAATGCTGAACAACCTCAGAAGTATTGCATGATCATTCTGTTGGCCATACTGATAACATTAATCTTTTTGTTGTGGCCTTTCCTTTTTCCAGCCACACGAGCTGAACTGAATAAACGTGAATCACTCATAGACTGGCATCCGAACTTTAACACTTACCAAGCAATTAAATATGTGTATGCTGAAACTTTTAATGTTTCGAATTGCTGGATCTGCACAGCTATACCAACAGCATTCGGGGGATTATTAATGACTGCTGTCCCCCTAGGGGTCAATGAGACCTGGGAAAATTTGCTTTTTGATACTACAACTGTAAAATCACAAGACAAAATAGCATTGTACCTGCCTGTTACACAAAAGGGAATTGTATGTTTTTACAAAAATGATACTGTTCAGCTAGGTTGGAGTAATTGTAATGTGACTGTCCCTTACAAATGTTATACCAAGGCCAATAATGCAGGTTATATCTGTGATGCAAACTATGACTCATATCTTGAGTCGATACATAAAACTATTGACGAGATACAACGTAATCCTGTTCTTTTTAAACAACTATCTATTATTGATAAGAAAATGTTTCATGCAGGGCAAGTGTATATTAATACTAAAGTAGAGAATTGTTATTTTGTTTGTGGGAAAAAGGCATACAAATGGTTACCTGAGAACTGGTCCGGCAGTTGTTTTTTGGATTACCTGGTTCCGGCCATACGACAAACTGCAGTCTTGCCTCAGGGAATAATTCGAAATGTCAGAGAGGTAACAAGAAAACCGAAAATCCAATCAAAAGGCCTGAAAATCCAGTGGGACGAATTGAAGCAAGTTGGAAAAAACATAATTCCGTAAAAAACAAAGATAAACTGACACATGGACTTGAGTGACACTATTATATCGTGGGCAGGTATAGCCCCTGCATATGGCGCAGTGAAATCGATTTGGGAGCTGAGAAAACTGTCCAAACTTCTCGAAGTAATGAGTAATGCAACTTTTTCTGCTCTCGAATTAATGACTGATGAACTTAACGTTATGAGAACTGTGGTGCTTCAAAACCGCATGGCTCTTGACTTCACCCTAGCGTCGAAGGTGGTACGTGCGCTTTAATAAAAGAGGAGTGCTGTTCATATATTCCTGACAACCAGCATGAGATAAACGACCATCTTGAGGTGATTCAGCAAGTGTCGGCCATGACCAAACCAGGCCCAAACCCACTGACGAACTTTTTCCAGAATTTGTTTGGGGGGTGGGGTTGCATCCTAATGAACATCCTGATTGCCATTTGTGTGAGATTACTCCTATTAGGAGTGTGCATTTGTTGTGGTATTCCCTGCATGAAAAGATTGATCAAAGATTTTATGGACATGTCAGTTTCTGAGACTTTATATCAAAGTACTGAAATTGAAGAACTGTTGAAGAGTGAAACACTTTCATAAGTTTAAACTGAATGACTCTTAACTGCAAATTCTGAACAGAAAGAGGTTAGGAGAAGAAGCAACTGTTTATGCTTTTGAAAATAGAATAAAAAGTATTAACAGGGGGGAAATGTTACAAAATATGTACTAATGTATATGTTTAGTGCTTATTAGAAGCTAAAAGGATTAACACATTTCATTCTATTTTATGTATAGCTTAATTCTGTATGAAATTATAAGATGCTTTTTTAAACTGCAGTATGCTTTCTGAAATTGCAAGATGCTCCCTGACAGTATTTGCTAGCACAGCAAAATTCACGTTTATGCCTTTTGGAAATTTACTGAGAAGCAGGTGATTATCTGCTAGGTCAGGAAAATGAATGAATAGTGAATGAATAGAACAATACTGTTTTCTATAACGTGATCGAATATGAACAATCAGCTCTGTTCGTGTTATGAGAACATGCACAGCTGCGGAAAAGAAAAGATACACCAAACAAAGACTGCTTAAAGAAATGAACTGTAATCTGTACTTGCTTTGTACTCAAATTAACCATAGTACCTTGAATGGTAACATTGCATAGTGAGAAGTTGTATCTGACCGGTGGTCATCAAGGCCACGTTGTTTTTCTTAGGAAGTTTTTTCGTAAACTTGATATGCCAGCAGAAAATTATGGATAAACAGCTGCTGTGAAATAATATTGAAAGAACTTGTGATTTATTACGTCAGCTTAGTAAGCAATACCTTGTAAGAAATGTATAAGAATAGCTTCACTTCCTGATTCTAGTTAGACAAACTCTGTATTAGCACGTTTTTGTCTCCTTGCTGCAAGATTAAAGTGCCTTAACCTGAACCTGCCGTGTGTTGATCATTTTGAAGTTATTTTTCCTTTGACACTGAGGGACAGAGTAAAACAGAAAAAAAGTAGGTACTATCTCAAAAATTAAGAAATGTAAATGTACCTGTCTTTCCTTCTATTTCTGCTCTGTCCCTCCTCGTAAAAACTCCCCCCCCCCTGAAAACAGCAACGGAGATTCTCTTTTCTCCACTGCTTCCCACACTGCACTGATGTACTGTGCAAGCATGGGGACGCAAGTCCAATATGTATGCTCAGTACATCAGTAAACAAGGAAAGTGGCGGAAGAACACTACACCGTCATTATACAACACACTATTTAAGAAAGGTAAGTAATTTCTTTCTTAAATAATGCCATTTTATAACAGCAATAACCCACTCCTGGGTGTGGGTATATCAGGATTTGCCCATGGTTGGTTCTGCTTAATCACACCACGCCAAACGTGTGTAAATCCTGATATACTCACACTCAGTCATGGGTTATTACTTAATAAACCTCTGACAGGCATTATAAGGGCAGCACAGTGGTGCAGCAGATAGTGTTGTTGTCTCACAGTAAGAGGTCCCCCAGTTTGATTCTCAGCTGGGGTGTCTTCTGTACGGAGTCTGCATGTCCTTCCTGTTTCCTGTGTTTGTGTGGGTTTCCTCCAGGTGCTCCAGTTTCCTCCCACATTTCTAAGACATGCAATAGGTTGATTGGACACTCTAAATTGGCCATAGGTGTGAGTGTTTGTGCACGTGTGTGGTGTAGATGAACTACTGCAGAACAGCTAGCCTCCCGGTGGAGTAAACCTTGGCTCTAGATGATTGTTACTGTTGAAGTGACACCCTGACACCATTTGCAAAAATGGGGAAAAGGGGTTGTGGATGGATGCAGGCATTATAAGCTCTTTATACAAGTAACTGACAACATGAATAAAAGCCTCAATACCACAGGAATATTCACATATGCAACAACGATCCTTCAGCTAATTTAATAACGTGACTTCTTACTCTCTTAACATTCTCTTAACTAACTTAATCTTTGCTAAGAAACCTTTATCATATAATAATGATTACCTATCAAACAGATATATCCAAGTATAATTATGGAAAATACCATCTCTGACTTAGGACCCCCAATATTCAGAGTCCCACAAGGCTCAGTCTTCACCCCTGTTTTAATTTTCAGTATTTATTCTTTATAATGACAAACTTCTACTAAATAGTGGCAAAGGCTATCACTGTTTGATAAACCCTGCTTACAGATTTCAACAAACTCTTCAAATGATTCTATGACCACTATATGTAACATTTTAACACCACTAAAACAAATTCAGTGTACTTGCTTCCTCACAGAGGCATACTCTATCTCGCCTCAACAAATCTGATCCCTGAGAATCCCTGTGATGCAGCAGTTTAAAGCCCTTAGTGAGACACAGATGATCCATGTCCAAGTAGCAACACAGGTATTGGAGGGGCTGCATGGGGGTGAGGGTGAGTGGCTGATTCTGGCTCATGCATTCTAGGAGAAGGGAACCAGCCTAGACTCAGTGCAATACGTTAAGAGCCTGGCAAAGATTTGTGCTACAAGTGGGTATGCTGCTTGGTCAGACATATGAGGAAGTATGTATGCACCTGCCAACATATCAACAACATGTAGCTTGCAAAGGCTGCTATGGGGAGGTACTGGGAGTTAGGATACTGTTGCTGAAATGTGATGCTGAACCAGTGTCCATGATCTCATCACTGGCCCCATATGTGGGGTTCAGAATAAGCCCAAGGGAGGCTAAATTAAGTCCAGTTGACCTGATAGATGAGGATAGGAGCTATTGGCAGCTGATGGTCAGCTGCAGAGGGGAGCAAATCTGATCCCTGGTATATCAGGACTCAATGTCATTAGCTATAAATATATAGGCCTTAGTCTACATCCTACTGTCCTTTCACCTCAGTATAACTACCACTACTTAAAAATTATTTCATAACTCAGGCTTGCCAGCAACTCAGACTTTTAATTAACACCAGACTCTCAAAGTGCTACAGCCAAAAATATTTTAACATCAAAACTTAAAACATGCTCTATCTGTACTCTTTCTGAGCAACTCACAAAATGCTCTTCTACTACAGAAAAAAAAATTGAAACTTTAACCATACCAATTGAGGAACCTATCACTGCATCATCTTATCCACCACAAGGTGCACAAAGCACAAATGAAATACCCAACCACAATTCTCAACAACTGTTTATAAAACAAACATACACAACTTCTGAACTCCTCCAGCTAATAAGTTAGCCAGTAATACAGATTTCCCCCATACATTACACAACATAAATCTTTCCCCCCGTCTTGTCATTATAAAATATGCCCCACAGTATGGAATATTACATCACCACATATTAGATATTACCCCTCCCTTGCACCTTTTAAAGCTTCGTTGTGCAACTATTACATGACAGTATAACACCAACATCTAATTCAGAGGTAGTATTTTCCCATCTAACCAAATTATTAGAACTTATTTTTACTTCCCACTCAGTTTACCTAAAAGGGCCATAATTTCTTTACTTGAGACTTCACACTCCTCACATATTTGCACCCTAGCAGAACTCTCATTCTAATATCCAACAGTAGACAAATACAGGCACCAACAGGAGGTCGACAAAATCACAGTTCAGGCAAGACTCAGAAGGAACAGCCGTTTATTCAAAAACATAAACGCAACACTCCCCACAGCGTTTTAGTCAACAAGACTTCTTCAGATGTATAAATGAATAAATCACTAGCTGCTACTTCCCCTTATATACCCATAATCTCTTACTTGAATAATTATTTAATAAATTAATAATGCTGACATGCTTTAAAAAATACAATTTAAGAAACAAAGTTTACTACTGGTACTAAAGACAGCAGCCTCAGATTCCCTGTTCACTCATATCTTCTCTTACATTATGCACACACTTCTGCTGGACTTCCCATGGACATCTTCCAGCAGCCTGATGACCCCTCTTCTATGGCCTATAGAACAGTAAGCAGTGCTGACTTCTACTTGCTGCTACCACTGTCCTCTAACTCTACTGATAGCTTTTGAAACCAGTGGGGAAGAGCACCCCCAGATCCCTTACCAGACTGGCTGTCATCATTTCTACTCCCCAAGTAGATACACTTTGTCCATAATAGCCTTGGGGTGAAGCAACACTTGTATTTATCTGCAGTGACCTTCACTGTTACCTTTCGGCTGGTCAACCTTTCCAAGCACTTCCTTAGGTCCTTACTCTCATTATCCTCTACTAATGTACTAGTTTTGAACTGCCATAGGAAGAGTTTTTTTGTTAACAAGAAGCATCTTTATTAAATTAGCACTTCTGACATAGGCAATCATACATTTACATAAATGAAAACAAACCACATTGACATCATTTTAGTTGCAAACATTATACATCACTTATAATCTATCTAGTCGTCAGTCAGACATTACATAGCTCATTCAAATCCTGCCTTCATTTAAGCTTCGCTTCTCCTCATGTATTCTTCCCACAATTCCCATTTTTTTCCTATGGAATTTGCCCCTACCCTTTTCTAAAGATCCTAGTTCCAGTTGTTTTATCTCAGTTACTATATTCACTACTTCTAGTAAAGTTGGTTTAGACTTTGATTTCCATTTTCTAGTAACTGTGTTTTTGGTATCACAGGAATAGGTCACTCTCTTTTGCATTAAATTACCCACAGCAAATACAATAAAGAGCAAGTGAAGAAGAATGGACCAGGACTAACTAGAGGTATTCCATTAGTCATTTTACTTATTCGTAGCACCATCCTTCTCATCATAAACCTCTGTATTCTGCCTTCAATGAATCAGCAATCTTCAGTCTCATTTCTGCCCACAACACCTACAGTTTTCTAGCATCCACCTCTGCAGTAGAAATCAAAAGCCTTCGTAAACTCTAGGCTGACTACTGCCAGTCTATAATACTGGAACATATTCTACTCACAGCTCCTTTCTCCCTTCTTGTCTCTTCCTCATACTCTTGAGTAGAGTGTAAGGAATCCATCCACGAGTCATCCCATAGCTTACCTGCTCTCTCATTTTGTCTTCATATGCCTAACTCATTGCTAATCCTCTCCTAGGTCAGCATACTCCATTCCTCTAAGATCTCAGACTGTTTGTATTCCTACTTTCACACCCCCAACTTTAAGCCACACAGTAGCATGATCACTTCTTACAAATGCACACTCACACAGATATTCCTGAGCCTCTCCACCTTTGTAAGGAACAAATCCAGAATTCTATTCTTCCTAATACATTCCTGCAATAATTGGCTTAATCCCTACGATACAAAACCTTCATCAAATTCCATTCCCGCTTTAATTTTCAAGTATGCATGTACATTTGTATTTTTTCTTTTTTTTTTTTTTTTACTTCCTTTGTTAACCGGGTGAATGAAGTGCTCCTAAACACTGGACTGTTTTCTGTTATGAACCAGGCCCATAAGGCAACAACAAATGTACAGCAGTATACACATGAACAAGAACAAACAATATAAATACTCAGTAGTGAAGAAGATACAGACAGTTATTAGCTCAGCATTTCTTTTATCCTAAACAAGTATAAACTGCATAATAAATCTGAATAAGAAATATATTCAAGACGCAGCAAAAAGAAAAATAAACATAATGATGGCGACGAGGATGAAGTTAGTAATTATGATGTTGATGATGACTGTCCCCAGATATATCCTCCTATAAACCAAGTATTTACAGGTTTTCAAAATTGTAGCAGCTGTCATGGAATGCTTTCCTGAGTCTTAATGAAATGGCAAAGCCAGTACTAGTCCTGTAATGGTATACACAAAGAGAATGTAGTATTTGCAGATGTGACTTAAACAGGATTCATAGGACAGTTGCAAGTGCATCTATATTGCAAAGTCAGATTTTAGCACTTTGTGAAATGCTGGAAGACTGTCACTATTTTGCACATGTTGTGGCAAAGCATTCAATGTACTAGGAACAACCAAATGTTTTCTCTGTGGCAGCTAAGGTAAACGAAGGTTCTCTCAATTGTAGGCTGTCTTGGCTTCTCAAATTTTAAGTAGAATTTCTAATAAAGAGATTATTTCTAAGCACAGGACAGCACCTGTCATTCATCAGTTTGAAGATTACGTTACTGAGCAAGAAATTAGCCCTAGCCCCCATTGACGTCCCATTAAGTCTTTAGCAAGGTAACAGTGATGCTGATGATTATGATCTCAGTGTACAAGTCTTAGTATCTTATTCTCTGCGGTTTGTAGCATAGCTGTATTGTGTGCAGGATGGAGTCCAATAATAAGCATAGTCTTGGTGGCAGGACACTGACTGCAACTGCCCGTAAAAAAGAGATATTCTGAATGATATTTCAAGTAGTTAAGGACTTTTACTAATTTGCCGTTTTGTGTTTGGTGAAGGAATATGTTTGTTCTGAGGAATGGCCATTTATATTGAGTGATGATGATGCAAGGTATGGGAGTGTTATCTGGATCCTTAATTAGCAATGATGTGGTATTAGCAACATTTTTTCTGTGTTTTAAACATCATAGCTGTTTATTTGTTAATATTAATAGCCTGTTTTTATCTATCAAGTTCCAAACAGCAGAGGGTTCTGAGTGAAGAGATGATAAAATCAGCAAGTGAAGGACAGTAGTATTGCTGAAACTGAACTAAAGTCTTGGTGAGTACCTTCATGAGGTGGACCCTGTTTTTACAAAATCTCACAAAGACGACAGTGATATATAGACTGTATTTTATACAGCATATATCATGGACAGAAATAAAAAAGACAGCTGGGTGCACAAGTCCCAGGATAAAAAGTGCCCAATCCTGGTAAGTGCACTGGTGCCAGGAATGGAAAAAAATGACAGTATAGAATCCTCAAAACACGGAAACACTCCTACAATGGGGTTAGGCCAGGCTCAGGGGGAGGATGGCCCCCATGTTATAAAAGGAAGTAGTAGTCCACAAAAAACACAAAAATTGATAGGCCAAATAAAGAGCAATAAAGAAGACACTGGACTATTTAGGATAAGAAAGAAAAGTATTATTGTTACTATTATGCAAGAAGCCCAGAATTTCCAGGTAGATATTCAAAAAGATTGAGAAATTAGGGTAAAGAAAAATACTTGCACAGGAAAAAAAACTGTCAAAAGCTTCAAATGCAAATTTATGTTCATTAATACAACAGATCCAATAAAAACATCACATAAACAAAAAAACTTTAAGCTGGTTGGAAAAAAAAGCAACTGAGGAAGACCGAAAATATATAAAACAAAACCTAGAGATGTTTGAAAGGTATAAAAAAGAAACATGGGCATGAGAGAGAGAGAGAGAGAGAGAGAGAGATCTGGTATGGTGCAACATTTATGCAAAGAAGAAAGACTAAATAATACAAAAAAAAAAGCAGCTCCTAAGATATATGTAGAGAAATACAGGCAAATGCACACAAATATGGAAAATTTCACAACACAAAAATAATAAGATCACAAAGGGGGAATGTAGAAAAGAAGATTAGTAAAGCCGAAGTTAAACAAACAGAAGCTAAAGTTATGGAATACCTGCAAAATAAAAGTTTCAATGTTGAAAATCCAACTCTGGTAACGTCACAGCACGATGGAGCAATGAGTCCCCAAAGTAAGAAGAAACAGATGGAACGGGAAGCATCTGAAAAAAAATATGGACATGGGAAAGAAAACTATTTAATATGCTGCAATATCCATGCAAAGGAGAAAGCAAAACTAATTAATACAAAAAAAAAAGCAGCACCAAAGATATTTGAAGAGAAAAACATGCAAAGGCATCCGAATATGGAAAATTTCACAATGCAAAAAATTAGAAAAGAAAGGGGGAAAGTAGAAGAGAGGATTTGTAATGGAGAAGTTTAAAAAATAAAAACTGAAGTCATGGATTACCTGCGAAGTGAATGGTTTAGTACTGAAAATCCAACTCTGGTAACATCATAGCATGATGGAACAATGAGTCCCCAGATTAAGGAGAAACAGGTGGAATGGGAAGCATATGACCGCTTGCCACATGAAGACACTCTGGATCCTTCAGTAAGAAACTAGTACAAAAGTTTAGTTGGAATTGCACAGCAAGGGAAGGCACTAGAAACGGTGGTAACACTGATGCACTCAATGTTGTGGAGTGCATACCTCTTAACCTGAAAACATCAAAAATCTGGACAAGGCCCATGAAACATAGGTACAAATATGTATGCTGATTAACATAACATTTGCATACATAATTATGCAACCCATCCACTCCAATGGAATTGTGGGACACCAACTTTCAAATGTAAACTGAAGAACAGGCAACCAAAATATGGCACCAGAGTCCCCCTGCAGCCATTCCAATGTCCCATTACCTGGCGTGCAATAGGACCATTTCCAGTTAAATTCTGCTGGTATGCAAAAATAAATAGAAAGAAAGAATAAAATAAAATAAATAAATAAATACATAAATAAAGACTCCTCTAATGCCTCAGATGGTTATTTGTTTCTCTTAATCAAGATTCAACTCTTAGTGGAACAAAACTTAACAAACACAAATAGTCTTCACAAAGAAGACTGTTTTCAAAATTAAAAACAGCAGAATGTTTCCTGTGGTAGAACAGCCCTAAAGGTTTAGCTAGGCATTATGTTTGTAGTCATACGAGTACATCTTCATTAGCATTTCTTGGAAACACAGGGTTATTCTGTGCACAGTACCTTGAGTTCTATGAATTAAAGCCTTCAACTCAAAGGTGTACATACTTTAGAGAGAAAGGGTTAGTTATGTAAACACAGCTTTCCTTTTAGCTGTAGGAGACAACATCTGAAAAGGATTTAGTGGGCAAGAAGGGATAACATTTGAAGATAACAGCATTTTAAATGTACAACAGAATGGGACAAGAGAAAGGGAGTGTGAGTACAAAATGGAATTTTCTGGCTGAACTACTGTGGGGCTATACCCCCTGCTCAGCGACAAATGCCTCCTTCACTGCCTCCTTCACTGCCTCCTGAAAATATACTATTACCTGCAAGAATTCTGTTCCTCGGGTGAAAACTGCATCTTTCCATTGCAATGATTTTGAGGTGCTATGGCACACATATGCTTAAATTTTCTTTTCTTTTAGAAGGAAAAAAATATTCTTTTTTTTTTTCACGAGTATGCACAATGGAAAAGTTTTCTATCCCTGAAGAAATGCTGTCTTCTGTCAACAAGACGGCTTTCACGAATCCCCTTTTTCATAACAGATGTCATTAGTACCTTTTTCAACAAGGTAAACAGTTACTACATCAGATCCTCAACCTTCTGATTAACTTCCCTTTACCATTAAAAGTTTGCCAGAGGGAAAACATACCATGATATATTATGTGTCCATTGCCAGGACAGTTAAATGCACTGGAATGTATTAATTCAATGCATTAATATAGAGGTGGAGCTGTGGCAGGTTGGAAAAGGTAAGGTAGTCTAGGAATGCTACACACACACACACACACACACACACACACACACACACACACACACACACACACACACACACACACACACACACAGGCGCACACGCACACACGCGCACACATACGTGCGCACACACACACACACACACACACACACACAACCTGTTCACGAGAAGATACCTCAAAAGTCCACCATATCTCTTCCAGCAGTCCCCACACACACTACCCGTTCTCGAGAAGAAGATAGCTCCAGCACACACCACCCGTTCTCGAGAAGATAGCTCCACCATATCTCTTCCAGCAGTCCCTGTTACCTATTCGCATGTGAAAGCAGCTCTGCAGACTTCTCTTCCAGCAGTCCCTGCTCGACTTCTCTACCCACCATAACAAAGCAGTTCTGCAGACTTCTCTTCCAGCAGTCCCCGCTAGCCAGGGTTGCTAGTATCCAGAAAGCAGCCAGTATAAAATAAATTAAATTCCAGCAGTCCTTCTCGCAACAGAAATCAGCAGCCCTTCCTGCTCGCAACAGAAAGTACAAAGCAGCCAGCATAGTATCCAGAAAGCATCCAGCATTCCAGCTCACTAGTAACACAGGAAATGTGTGCACATGAGCCCTTGAGCTCAATTTCGACAGGCTGATGGATCGGACGTCATCTCGCACATGATAACTTCAGCTCAAAAAGTGAAACAAAAAAATTTTAAAAAAAGCTGGGAAAAATTTGGAAATGAAGGGGTGCCACTCGGGAATCATGGCACCCCATTATTTGGACCCCAAAACTCAGTAAAAACTGAGCAATTCAGTACGGTTGGGAGGTATGGTGGAGTGATAGGCCTGTGAGTTCCCATATGAAGGAGTAACAGATAACGCAGGATGCAGCTGAAAAGAACATGTTATAAGAACATGTTCTGGAACTTTCTGTAGAATGCCCTCAGGAAACGGAGTACAAAGGATGTACCCTTAATTTAGAATAAAATGATCTAAGGGAAGAGTTGCTTGATCAAATAGAGATGGGCAGATATATTAACATTAATGAATGAAATAGATTACAGAAAGTCAATAAGACCCAAAATGTTAGAAGTTTGATGAAACAAATGAACACAGTAATCAAAGCTATTAAGAGAAATTCATGTGATATAATGGAAGTAAATAGGATATATTATTGTTCTGCTAAATTAATAACAGATAAAGTCTTACTACAAAAACACAGAGCAATAAGGGGCAGGAAGGAAAGAAATCAAATGCCATCATGTTATCAATTAGAGAAAAACTGAAAAGCAATTAAGACAAGACGTGTCATTGTTAGAGTACAGAAGAGGGAACATATCAACAAAAATACTTAGAAAAATAGACATGATAAAAGTAACGCACGGTATCAGAAAATACCAGGAGTTATTGTACACCATTGCAAACAATAAACTACAGATATCAGCACAGGCAGAAAACTTTGAAGATGAGCAGAAAATATAAAGGAAAAGAACAAAATAAGCAATTCATTCATGATAAAAAATTGGGAAACAAGGTGAAAATAATAGAAATACCAACAAAAAAAGAACAGACACATTCTGGAGAAATATTACGAAGACTGTGGAACACAGAGATGCTGAATGCATACAAGTAGTAAAAGAAACGGTAAGAGGTTCAAATGTACAGGATATGAAATGGGCTGAAGTAACAGTCAAAGAAATTGAAACAAAATTAAGAAAAGCTCCTAAATGGAAAACTTCATGCGCAGATACGGTATTTAACTTTTGGTTAAAAGTATTAGCATCTTTACACAAAGATTTAGCCCAGAGTAAGGATTATTTATATGCACATCCAGAACAGGCACTAACCTGGTTCAGGTAAACCTGCAAACTATAGAACAATAGCCTGCCTTCCAACAATGTATAAACTATATACTGGGATTGATGCTGACAGACTTTATAGACAATTACAAGAAAACTCAATCATGATAACAGAACAAAAGGGTAATAAAAGAAAGTCATATAGAACAAAGGATCATTTGTTGTTAAATGAAGTAATAGTGAGGAATTGTAAAAAGGGGGAGAATCTGAGCATAGCATGGTCAGACTTGGAAAAAAAGCATTTGAGAACATCCAACATTCATGGATAAAGGAGTGCTTATTGATGTACAAGACACACCCTATATTGAGCGATTAAATTACACTGACCATGAAACAGTGGCAAACCACTTTTCAGCTAAGACATGATAAATGACAAATTATTATTCTAAGGCTAAAAATTCAAAGGGGGATATTCCAGGATGACTCTGTCGCCACTGCTATTTTGTCTTGCCCCTAACCTACTAAGCTGCCTACTTAAAAGATTAGGTCTTGGTTACAATTTGGCTCCCAGAAAACAACAAAGTGTAGACTTCTCATCTTTTCTAGCTTATCTAAAACTGTACAGTTCATCAGATGAGGAACTAGAAGCATAACTACAAGTAATCAAACGTTTCTCAGATGCTATAAGAACGTTATCTGGTCTTGATAAATGTGCAGAATCAACCTTTAAAGCAGGACAGTTGAAGCACCAAGAAAATATCAGTCTGGGACACGAATGTGATTTAAAGGAGCATGAGGGGATGTATAAATATTTGGGAATTGCAGAAGTATCGACAATAAGACATGAACAAATGTTAAGAAAATTTAGTACAGAATATTTTAGATGACTAAAATTAATACTAAAAACAGCCTTGACATCTAGGAACAAAAGTACAAGTTATAAACCAATTTGCTGTTGTTTTTACAGTTTTGGGGTGACTGACTAACCCCAAAAGGTACTGGATCATATGGTCAGGAAAACAAGAAAAAATGCTTCATGCTTATCAAATGATTTATAAAAATAAGCGTACACCAAGATTATATATTCCCTGTTCTGAAGGAGGTATGGGCCTCCTCAAAGCTGTTACCTGTTGAGATCTGCAATCATAGCACTGCAAACACATTTGCTGATCTTACAAGATCCAAACATAGTGAAAGTTTTAAAACATGACGAGAACAAGTCTAAGATGACTTCTCAGTTTAATTTTGCAGAAGCATATTTGTGTCGGGAGGGAATGAAAATCAAACCAGAAGTAGACAAAAATTAGGTAGCAAATGACTGTACCAAAAAACAATAGAAAGAGTATATGGTGAAGGATCAGATGAGAAGGCAAGAAATTTGGAAAAGGCATACATATAGTTGCAAGTACAGAAAACGCCTGGAACAACCTCATGTCGATCAGGATCTGATGCAGGAATGGTTAAAAAGAGGCAAATTTAAAACAAAAGAAGAAAGGTTAACACTGGCGGCACACAATAGCGGAATATATACACGTTGGTTTACAAAGTCCATTGAACATGTGGGAGAAACAGACAAATGCAGGTTTTGTAAAACAGAATTGGAAATTATCACATATCTTGTTGCTGGGTGTGAAACACAAACGGAAGAGGGTCTGTATACTGAAAGGCATAATAATGTGTCAAATTATCACACATCTTGTTGCTGGGTGTGAAACACAAACGGAAGAGGGTCTGTATACTGAAAGGCATAATAATGTGTCAATACTGTTGCATTGGGGATTATTTCCAGGTCTTGAGAGTGCTGACACCAAAAGCTTTTTAGGTACCAATGTAGTTTCCTCATATGCAGTCTGGCATATGGAATGAGTAGAATACAAGAGGCCATGAAACCTAGAGCTTGCAGGATTTTCCTTGTGGTTAACTGGGTTCTGGTGGCTAGTTGAGAGAAGTAGTCTGTCAGGTAGGCTTGTTTTTCTGGAGTAAGGAATGCCATCCAGAATGCTGTGTCCACGCTTGCTCCCAGGAATACAATTTTTTGTGTGGGGACTAGTTTTGATTTCTTTTCATTGACAGTATACCCCAGGAGATCAGTAGGTCCATTACAAAGGTCAGGTGTTGGAGCAGCTTTTCCTGACTGTCTGCCTGAATTTGGCAGTCATCTAAGAATGGGAAAATTTGAATATTTCTTTGTCTGCAAAAAGCAATGGCAGTAGCCAGACATTTTGTAAAAACTCTGGGAGCAGTAGATAATCCAAAGGATAGCACAGAGAACTGGAAGTGCATAGATCCTGCATTGAAACGTAGGTATTTCCTGCATGATTCCCTGATTGGGATGTGTAGGCAGGCCTCTTTTAGATGTAGGGTGGCTAACCAAGGATCTCTGGAAAGCATAGGTAGAAGCTGCTGGAGGGTGAGTATTTTCAGAAAGGTGTTTAGAATGGATAGATCGAGGATGGGGTGCCATGTGCCCTCTTCTGGGCATCAGGAAGAGTCTGGAATAGAAACCTTGGCCTACCTATTCTGCAGGAACATGCTCTATTGCCATCAAGGAGAGCAGGGAGAGGACTTGTTTTTTGGAGCCTCTGCCCACTGGTTTGGAGGAAGATCAGGTAGCCCTTTTGAGGTTGGCAGAGTGTGGAAATAAAATTTGTATCCCTGGGAAACTATGTTGAGGACCTAGCGGTCATTGGTAATGGTGGCCCAGTTGTCTGCGTGGAAGGAGAGTTTTCCTCCAGGGGGCACAAGCAGGTGGGCAGAGGGTGGGGGTAGTAGTGTAAGGTCATTGTGAGCTCTTACCATAGGGGGGTGGCCTTGTCTCCCTATTTTTGTAGAGGAGGAACTCCATTGCTTAGATCTCTGCATTCCCTGGGGCTGTTATCGGGTGGGTCTGCTTCCCCTGGGCCTGGGCTGAGCTGGCCTGGAGGGGGCAGGAAAGGACGAGTGCTTGGAGGGGCAATGCCTACTGAACCTCTGTGGCTGTACCTGTAACAAGTCTTTAACTGTCTGCATAGATTTAGCTTTTTCTTCCATCTTATTTAAGATCTCTTCTGCCTTTGTGCCAAATAAATTGTCTTTGTTCATGACATGGTCTGGCAAGGTCTGTTCTTTAAGCCAAGCATGCCTTCTAAGGACAGAACCAGTGACGGTTGCCCTGCAAGATGCTTCTAGAGCATTAAAGCCACATTGTAAGGTGTGCTTATTTACTTGACTTGCAGAATGCATTAACTCTTGTAACTCTATTTTCTGCACAAGCTGGAAAAGTAGATATTTTTGTTTGAGGAGTTCCATGGTATGCTGTTGATATCTGGGCATATGGAATTGACAATTTAATGCTCTAATAGCAAGAGTAGCAGAGGTGTATACTTTTTTACCTCATCTATCTAATGCTCAGGAATCCCTATCCGAGGGGATGGGATTCTTAGCTGAAGTTGCTTTGATTCCTTTAGGTTCTTGAGAGATGACCTCGGGTTCAGCAGAAGGATTTTAAAAAGAAATGTGTGAGAGTTAGGGACTCTATAATACCTGTCAGGTTTCCTGGGAGCAGGAGGGAGGGTGTCAGGAGTCAGACTGGATTCCATAGAAACATCATCCACAACATCCAGGACAGGAGGAATGGGTAGAGGTCTGTGCTGTGGTAGATCTAAAAATTCCCTGAGTCTCTTTTTGACTGAGGGCAGTCCTGACATTCCCATTGGAAATTCTCCCTTAAAGTATGTAGGGTTTCCCCAAAGGAAAAGTCCTCAGGTGGAGAGACTGAAGGGATGGATTCCGCTGCATCAGAATCCTCATAAGCAGAGAGAGGTTGCATATCTTCATATTCAGATGCAACAGAGTCCTCGGACTTCTGTTCAGATAAAACGACTGGAGACAAGTCTCTTTCTTTTGGAAGGGGTAACCTGGCCTCCCCTAATAAACATTATAAGGACTACCGCCATTTTAAGCATTTGAGACTGAGGCAAGGAAGCCGGTGGCTGAGCTTGGGTCGTCGGTTTTTTGGGTGTGGTTCGTACCCTGGGCCTTAAAAACTTGGTAGCTTTCGAAAGAACTGAAAACACGAAAGAAGTCGGTCTGTGTCGAGCATCGGTAGTGCGAAGTACTTCCTCGGAAGCTGGTGCCTGCTCAGTGGCTCTGGACTCATCCAAGGTGGAGACATCCACCAGATCCTTAGTCGAACAAAGGTTTCGCGGCATACCGGACTCCGAAAGGGTCTCAGTAGCAGCCTGCGAATCCACAGAAGCGGTCGTCAGGGGCTGGGAAAGCCCCTCACTGAGGACCGGAGAACTGACGACTAGCTTAATGGAAGCATCGTCGGCAGTTTTGGACCTGTGCGGTCTGTCTCTGTCTTTATCCTTAGGTTGGTAGTCGGAAGGCTTACCAAAGCCATACCGGAATTTGAGGACTGAGAGCGAACAGATCTGGCTACAATAAGGGCCCGATGATGTAGAGTTCTGACGTTGAACAAAACACAAAAGCGACAACGGGGGACGTCGTGGTCTGGGCTTAAACAGTTGACACAGTAAGAATGGAAGTCTTGGTGTGATATAAGTCTCGGTATGATATTTTCTTTCCACAGGCGTGACAATTGTTAACTTTTTCTAATATCGGTTAGAGCAAGAAAAAAGGATCCCCAACGGGGTACTTAACTTTAGAAGACTTCACATCAGAAACGAAACTCAGGTAGCGGCCGACCGGCACTCATGCGAACTGCTTCTGCATCGGGCTCCTCGGCAAGAAAGACTGATGTAATGGCGGTGGCTGCCTGTTTTTACACCTCTGACGACCTGACATCAGTCCTGGAGCAACAGCAACCGACGCAGAAATACTAAGCCTCTGGTATTCGGGCCGACTGAGGGCTTCTCCTGGCAGGATAACCCAAATGTGATGACTACAACAGTGAAATACGAAGAACATGGGCAATGTGGAAGAAGGATACCCAGATAGTTTCAACAGTGGTAGGCACAATGGGTTTCATAAAAAAGAATTTAGAGTCAGATTTAGATATGCTACCAATGCATACAACTCCATATGAATTGTAGAACAAGTAAATTCTGGGTACATTGTGGGTGTTGAGAAGAGCACTTTTGGCTAACATCAAAGACTGAAACAATACTAATTTCATGAACTACAATCATTAAGCAAGGTAGGATGAGACACTATAGGGAAGAGTATAATAAAAGAATGCTTAAACCTTTGACTTAGGAATGGGGTCCATTCCTGTCATAGGTTCATAGGTTGATACTAGGCTATCTGCCCTAGGGCATTTACAAGCCTAGCCAGAGTATGTTTGGCTTTCGCCACCCTTCTTAGATTAGTTGACTGTGCCTCTATATAGTAGGTCACAGAAGATAGCCCATTTAAGGTTAGTTTACCGTGCCTCTGTCTAGCAGTGACACAGAAGAGATCCCAGGGGTAAATTTACGATCTCCCATCCAAACGTCAAGATTCTTCTTGAAGAGGGTCATTGAGGGGCGCTGTCTGACATGGATTGGGATTTTGTTCCAGAGTGAGGGGAGCCTCTGGGATATGAATCTGTCCCTCCAGCATGTTCTATTTATTCCTGTGCTGAGGTTTAAGTCACTGGAGTGTGTAGTTCTGATGGATTTGGATTTCTTGAGGTGGAGCATGTCCATTAATTCTGGGTTGGACATGGCTTTATATGTCAGGTACAGATTGCCTCTGAGTAGGCGGTAAGCAACTGAGTAGAGTTGAAGTTTCTTTAGCCTAACTGCGTAGGGCATGTGTTTGAGTCCCTTGGTCCTCTTGGTGAGGTACTTTTGGGGTCTTTCTAGTTGTAGCAGGTTTCGGGTAAGGTACATCCCAAATGGGGCATTGTATTCAATTATGGGTCTGATGAGTGATGAGTAGAGGGGCACAATGACCTCTCTTGATCTAGATGTGAACCCCTTCGTGATAAGGTGGGCTACATAGAATGTCTTTCTAACCACTTTGGCAATGTGATTGTCAAAGAAGAGATTGCAATCTACTTGGGTCCCCAAATCCCTAATTACTTCTTCCGTACTTAATGGATTATCACCTATGTGGTAATTTGTGGGCACTTTGTTTTTCCCAAAGGGGATAACTATGCACTTTTTGGCATTTAGCTTTAGGCCATGGCTCTGGCACCAGTTATCCGTCTCTGTGAGACCTTTTTGGAGGATGCTTGTGTCAGCCGGCGAGTCTATTATGGCCCCCAGTTTGCAATCATCTGCAAACTTTGTCAGCCATAGTCCTCCTGTGTTAGCCTGTACCTCAGAGAAACATATACCGAACAAGAGAGGCCTCAGGACTGAGCCTTGTGGGACGCCACTTGTAACTGGTTTAGAGTCTGACATGGCACCTGCAATTCTGACCATGTGGGTTCTATCCCTAAGCCAGTTTGCAACCCATCTTGTGACAAAGGGGTTGATATTTAAGCTGGTGAGCTTATTTATGATGCCCGAGTGGGGTATTGTGTCGAAGGCTTTTGCAAGGTCAAGGTAGGCTGTGTGGACTACCTTCCCTTCGTCTATGGCCTTGGTGACTGTTTCAAAGAAATTGACCAGGTTCAAAAGGCAAGATCTGCCCTTAACAAAGCCGAATTGGGTAGGATCCAGTGTTTGGAGGTTCCCAATGTCTTTGTTTATGAGTTCCATGATGATACGCTCCATAGCTTTGCAGACCAGGCTAGTTAGGCTTATAGGGCGATAGTTTCCGGGGTCCGTTGTGGCACCACCTTTATGGAGTGGGACTACTGTTGCTGTACGCCATTCTTTGGGTACATATCCTGTTGTAAGGCTGAGACTGAAAAGTGATTTTAAGTGAGGGTTCAGTTCTTCTTGGAGCTCATGTAAAACGCAGCCCGGGACACCGTCTGGTCCCATTGATGCTGTGTTTTTTGCTTTGGAGAGGGCAGCTCTCACCTGTGCATCTGTGATGTCAGGGAGGCTACACTCTGTTGGGATACTCATTTGCTCATTTGGGGGTTTGCACTGGACCTGTCTGCCAGGATGTTGGCAATGTCTGTGGGTTCAGTGTATTTTTTGTCATTTTGCACTAACTCAGAGCATATCTCGGGGTTTCCACCCAGGTTTCTGACATAACTAAAGAAAGCCTTGTGATTATCTTTAGCGTCTTGTGCAATTTTTCTTTCGAAGCTAGACTTAGATGATTTTATGAGGGATTGTAGTTTCTTGCTAGTACTGATCAGAGTTGCCTTCCCTTTCAGGGATTTTGCTCTATCATGTAGTATCTTCCTCCTTCTGTTGTACAGCTTATTTATGGCTGGGGTCCACCAGACAGGTCTCCTGCCTTTGGAGGAGTGTGTCTTGGTTTTATTTGGGATAGCACGATCCATGCATTCCTGCAGGTATCCATAGAATGCGTTTGTAAAGGATTCTGCTGTTTGGGCCGTATTTTCCACTGGCCCTGGGGCTTTGAAGGATTCCACCTCGGTTTTGAGAAGTGGGAAGTTTGCTTTTGAGAAGTTTTTGACTGTGGTTTCCTTTGCTGGGGGTGGGGACAGGATATGGATGTCCATAGTGATTAGTTTATGGTCAGATCTCACCAATGAGGGGTATACCTCTGGTATGGAACACAGAGTCCCCATGTTGGTGATGATCACGTCCAATATGTTTTCCCCTCTTGTGGGAGTGGTGACCAGTTGTTCCATAGCATCTGAGTTTATAAATTCTAGGAACCGTTGGGCTAGGGTGTTGGGGCTTGAGTAGTGCTCCCAGTCTATGTTTGGGTAGTTAAAGTCACCCAATATAATGGTGTTTGGAGAGACCTTCATATTCCCCAGTGTCTTCAGGAAAGCTGAGTGGGGTTCCTGAGTTTAGGAGGGTGGTCTGTCGCAGGCTACAAACTTGAAGGCAGTTTTGCCCACTGTTAGTTGCACATGGATGGTCTCAGATGCTTCGTGCAGTGCCACTAGCCTGGAGGTATGGGTATCTTTGATGAATATGGATACTCCCCCTCCTCTTGTGGTTCGGTCCAAGTTTTGGGGCCGAAAAGCATGGTATGAGGTATAGCCTGGTAGTGCTGGGGTGCTCTCGGGAGCCTTAAACCAGGTTTCTGTTACTGCACAGATATCGATATTCTCCATACTGAGGAGAGCCTCGAGTGTGTGCATCTTGAGGTTTAGACTTCTGGCATTGAGCAGCATTACCCTTAGTTTCTTTTTCCTTGTGTTGTCTAAGGAGGTGGGTTTGTCTTTTGAGCCTTCCCTAAAAAAGGCACTATGGGGGTGGCGAGAGCCTTGGCCAGTATTCGAAAACCCAGGGGTGACAGGTGCAAGCCGTTCCTAGCGAAGCAACGTGGCTTGTCAAGCATGTCATCCCAGGCTGGCAGACACTGGATCCCCTTTGAGTGACACCAATACTTTAGCCAATTGTTGAAATTTATCATTTTGTCTTTATACTGTGGTATCATTCTTGGTGAGGGTAAGATGCTACTCAAGGTCAGGGTCATACCGGCCTGGGCCACATGATCAGAGAGCTCCTCTATGTCTCTTTTCATGTAATCCAGGGAGGTACGTCTCAGGTCATTCACACCAGCATGGACAATGACAGAGTCATATTTGTACTTGCTTTGGAGTGACCTGAGTGCTTGTGTTATGTGGCGGATCCTGGCACCCGACAGGCAGCTTACAGTGACCTTCTCCTTGTTCAGCCTGGTGAGAGGGACGTCAGTGTGTCTGACAACAGAGTCACCTATTACAAGTGTATTAGGTGTGTTGTTTAGCTTTAAGGGCTGTGACTGTGTGGCACACTGACTTTGTGAACTATGTGATACGTGGGTATTGTTGTGGGGTAGCAGTTGCTTGGATGTCTGCTTTGGAGGTCTCTGTTGCTTGGGCAGATTTTTATTTAGAGCCTCTGAGTATGTTTTTGTGTGTTTATGTGTTTGGTTTGCTGTTGCGATAGGTCTATGTGAGACTGGATTTGTGGTGTGTGTGTGATTACCTTCTCCTCCAGACTGACCGTGCCAGTACTATGTTGAGAGAGCTCAGCCTCCAGTTTGGCTATATAGCTGCATCTCTCACATATATTTGAGCTTGTTGGGAAGAGGAGAGGGTGGTCTGTGTACATAAGGCAGTTGTAACATTGCCTCAAGATTCCCATATTCACCAGCTGGACTGGAGAGTAAACCTGAAACTGACTTTTGGACATGACAGAATAGTATAAGGAATTACTTTTTGACTTGATCAAAAAGGACCAATAGGGAGCCAAGTACTTAAAGGGAGTATAAGAGGGTGTAGTGCTTTAGTTTATTAGTGCTTACTTATAAGACACTTATCCTAGCTACTGCTGGGTTTTAGAAGGAAAACAGAGTGCTTACTTTGAGATTTGGAACAGTTCTAAGGGAAAAAGTGAAGAGCAGACTTTGTGGAGCCGGGAATAGTTTAAATCTGCTTAAGCGGCGCTGCCCGATGCTGAGCTATGTGAAAAACGCGCAAAACAGGGTTTTAAGAGAGGGGGATCAAGGAGTTTGGAATTGACCCAAAATGGCAAATAAAACTACAGTTTCTAGGCAGTAACCACTCCCACAGGGGCAGGCAGGCTGTTCAGTGTTTACCACTGCCACTGATGAACACAGAGACTTCCCTTTAGCCCAAGCAAGCAATGGCCTCCAAGAAACTTACAAACAGTTCAGAACAGCAAATCTGTAACTGAACTTTTTTTTTAAATTTCAGAAAGTGGGAAAAAAGCAAGATTTTTTTTGTTTAAAGATAGCAGAGATACACAAGTAGCAACAAGTTAGAACAGTGCAATAAATGACCCCACACTTGAGTGCTATGCCAGAGACAGGTAAAATGCAAGTTTTAAGAAAAAAACAATTTTAAAATAAGCGCAACACAGGAAATGCAGTAAACAGGCTCTAGATGTGTTCTAAATACAGTTCCTAATACAGATATCAAGTTTAGCAAGCTGGAAAATGCCAAAAGTAGGCGGCAATGCAGAAATCTTAACAAATAATCTGAAGAAAAATACTTAAAATCTCAAAAGTGGCTCCTTTCTTCTCTCAGCGTTTTCTCCTCTTGGTGGGTGCTTCACCAACAGCCAACAAGTCTGAAAAGACGCCAAAACCACGAGGCAATCGGGTTTTAAGAGAGGGGATCAAGGAGTTTGGAACTGACCCAAAATGGCCAATAAAACTACAGTTTCTAGGCAGTAACCACTCCCACAGGGGCAGGCAGGCTGTTCAGTGTTTACCACTGCCACTGATGAACACAGAGACTTCCCTTTAGCCCAAGCAAGCAATGGCCTCCAAGAAACTTACAAACGGTTCAGAACAGCAAATCTGTAACTGAACTTTTTTTTTAAATTTCAGAAAGTGGGAAAAAAGCAAGATTTTTTTTTTGTTTTGTTTAAAGATATCAGAGATACACAAGTAGCAACAAGTTAGAACAGTGCAATAAATGACCCCACACTTGAGTGCTAGGCCAGAGACAGGTAAAATGCAAGTTTTAAGAAAAAACGATTTTAAAATAAGTGCAACACAGGAAATGCAGTAAACAGGCTCTAGATGTGTTCTAAATACAGTTCCTAATACAGATATCAAATTTAGCAAGCTGGAAAATGCCAAAAAGTAGGCGGCAATGCAGAAATCTTAACAAATAATGTGAAGAAAAATACTTAAAATCTCAAAAGTGGCTCCTTTCTTCTCTCAGCATTTTCTCCTCTTGGTGGGTGCTTCACCAACAGCCAACAAGTCTGAAAAGACGCCAAAACCACGAGGCAATCGGGTTTTAAGAGAGGGTGATCAAGGAGTTTGGAATTGACCCAACATGGCCAATAAAACTTTTAGTTATGTACTTACCATAACTTTAGATGTATGGGATCCATCTCGCCTACATTCTCTACAGATGGGTTCGGAGCCGATCCTCAGCTCCGACTCGGTGCTATACAATAGAACGCAGTCTCTTATTGGCTGAGTCACCTCATATCCCAGGATGCACCACCACTACCTCCCCAGATCTCGTTTGTTCGCACTCATGTTCACAGAGACATACTATTGTCATAACATACTCAGGTCTTTCAAGAGAGGAAAGAAGATCAATTTCGGATCGTCCGGTCTCTCCTGGTCTACAAGGCAGGGGGATGGAGGGTGGGTTATTAGAATGTGGGCGAGATGGATCCCATACATCTAAAGTTATGGTAAGTACATAACTAAAAGATGTAATGTGATCCTATCTCGCCTACATTCTCTACAGATGGAACAGCGTCCCTAGCACCTAATTCCCGGGTGGCTCACTGGAAAACACTCCTGAGAACTGTGGAACCGAAGGAAGCTCGACCCCTGGATGCCACATCTAATTTGTAATGAGAAACAAAGGTGTGTGAAGATGTCCACGTGGCAGCCGCACAAATGTCGCCAATAGAGAGCTTGGAATGAAAAGCTGCCGAAGTGGCCATAGCTCTAGTGGAATGAGCTTTAACGGGAGCTATGAGCTCCTTGTTTGAGATGAGATAAACGTGAGTGATGCAGTCCCTGATTCACTTGGCAATAGTGACTTTAGTGATGGCTTTGCCTAATCTGTTATCTGAAAAGGACACAAACAGTTGATCTGATTTCCGTGCTTTGTGTGTCCTATCCAAACAGAAGCGTAATTGCCTGTGCACATCTAAGCAGTGAAAAGTGTATTCAGCTCTATTGGAATATTTGGGAAAGAAGACCGGTAGCTCCATCGACTGTTGTAGACAGAAATTAGAACAAACCTTTGGTATAAAAGATGGGTTTGTCCTAAGAGATACTCTATCCTTGTGGAATACCAAGTAATGTGGTTTAACACATAGAGCCTGAAGCTCTGAAACCCGTCTGGCTGAAGTAATAGCAATTAGAAGGGCAGTTTTCCAAGAAAGGAATTTCAGATCACAGGTTGCTGCCGGCTCAAAGGGTGGCGAGGTTAAGGCACCTAATACCATGTTCAGATCCCACGGAGGTGCAGGTTGCGAAATGGGGGGTCGTAGAAGCCAAGCTCCTTTAATAAAGGCTTTACAGAGCTTGTTGCTCATTAAGGAGGTTGCACACTTTCATGAAAATTGGAAATAGCCGCCAATTGTACTTTGATGGTAGATACTGAGCAACCTTGCTGGAACAGGGAGGCTAAAAACTTGAGTACTTCTGATACCGAGGCTGTCATTGGGTCTAATCCTCGGAGCTGGGCCCAAATAGCAAACCTCTTCCATTTACTGCTATATATTTTCTTTGTAGAAGTCTTGTGGGCGAAGACAAGATGTGTATGACTTCAGGAGCCAAAGAGTGGCTCCTAATTATGGTTGGAAGAGGAGTAGCCAGGCTGTCAACTTCAACGAATGGAGGGACTGATGGAGTTGTCCTGACTGATGAGTCAAAGGTCCGAACTTGGTCCAGGAACCAAGGACCCTCCAATGCATACCTGTGAAGAAAGGGGAACCAGATTTGCCGAGGCCAGTATGGGGCGATTAATATCATTCTGCTTCTCAAGTGAATCGCCTTCTGAATCACCTTGGGGAGAAGGGGAACCGGTGGAAAGGCATATAGCAGACCGGAGGGCCAATCGTGGACTAGAGCGTCCTTGGGAGTCTCCCCCGAAACTGGGGTCAGAGTGAAGAAGTGGTGACACTTCGCATTGAAGGGGCTTGCGAAGAGATCGCAACAGGGGACTCCCCATCTTGTGAAAATCTGTGTTGTCACTCTGTTGTTCAAGGACCACTCGTGAGGGGAGAGAATAGTTCTGCTCAGTCTGTCGGCTATCACTTTGGATTTCCCCGGAATGTGCGTTGCCATTAGAAAACGCTTGGTAGCAATCGCCCAATCCCATACTCTCATGGCCTCTCTGCAAAGGGGATAGGACCTGGTTCCTCCTTGCTTGTTTAGGTACCAGACTACCGACATGCTGTCGGATTGAATGGCAATTGTACCCTGGGGGAGGTGATCGTGCAGTGCTTGCAACGCTAAAAGCACTGCCCTCATCTCCAGGATACTGATATGAAGAAGACTCTCGTCGGGGTGCCACGTGCCTTGGACCGACCTGTCCGGATAATGACCCCCCCACCCTGTCTGGGAGGCGTCCGTAGTCAGCGTGGCAGAGGGGAGTAGCGGGACGAAGGGTCGCCCTTGATTCAGATTGGGGGTTAGAAGCCACCAACGAAGATCCTGTTTGCACGTGTCCGTGATCAGAATGTGGTGACTGAGGGGACGGTCCTGATAAGACCACTGGACTGAGAGGAGCCACTGAAGTATCCTCATGTGCAACCTTGCCAAGGGGACCAGAAGAATGGTGGCTGCCACGGAGCCCAACAGTTGCAGGACCATTCTTGCTGGAGCACGACGTCTGAGGAGTAGGGTCCGGACCTGAGACTGAAGCGTCACGATCCTTTCTGCAGGGAGATAGACTCGCATCTGCCTTGAATCTATTTCTGCACCGATAAACAGAATACGCTGAGATGGTTGCAATACAGATTTTGACCAATTGAAGGTGATTCCTAAGGATTTGCCCAGTGCTATCGTGGCTGCTAAATTTTGCAAGAGTAGATGCCTGGAGGCGGCAGTTAGGAGCCAGTCGTCTAGGTATGGAAACACCTGGAATCCTAGACTTCTCAAGTGAGCAGTCACGACTGCCAAACATTTGCACCCTGGGGGCTGTGGTGAGACCAAAGGGCAGTGCTCGGAACTGAAATGTCTCCTAGGCTGAAGCGTAAGTGTCTCCTCGACGCCTGATCCATCAGAATGTGATAGTAGGCGTCTTTGAGGTCTATGGAGCACATCCAAACTCCTTTCTCCAAAAGCGGGAGAATGGATTGTAAAGTGACCATCCGGAATTTGGACTTTTTTACAAATCGGTTCAGTTTGCTGAGATCCAAAATGGGTCTCAAGTCCCCGGTCTTTTTTGGCACCAAAAAGAATCTTGAGTAAGTTCCTAATCCGGCCTGGTCTGCGGGGACAGGTTGGATGACTCCTTTTTGAAGCAGCTTTGATACTTCGTTGGCTGCATGATCCCGCTGACTGGGTGGTGGGCCCGGGATTCTTTGGACTGGTGGGGGGGGTTGAACAAAGGGGATGGAGTAACCTCCGGCAATGATTCAAGCACCCATTGGTCCTGAGTAATATCTTCCCAGGTCTTTAGGTGCTTCGAGAACGACCCCGACTGGCTCCGGAGCTGCACAGTCTGGTACTCCTTCAGGGATGCTGGAAGGAGGAGGAGCCACGAAAGGACTCGCGGTCTCCAGTGTTGCGGGGCCTCCGCCGCCTCTGGGACGGCATCTCCTGAAAAATTTCCCCCTCCTCTGCCTCTAGAAGGGGGTCGCTCTGCTGCGAGTAAGGCTTCTGAGACTTACGGAACCACATTTTCCCTCCCCTTCGGGCCTTAGGATAAGGCCTGAGGGGAGTGGAAAAGCGGCTCACGGCAGCCAAGGTCTTACCCTCCTGCTCGCAGCGAGTCAAAGTGTCCTTTACCTTGGGTCCAAACAATGAGGACCCATCAAAGGCGTCGGCAAAGGAAGACTTAAAGGCCTCTGCAAATGACACAGGCGTAGCCAGGCTTGTCTCCGTGAGCAACACCTGTCCCAGCGCTCTACTCGCTCCTTCGGCCGCATAGGAAATGAGCCTCATGGACGAGTTAGATAATGAGGATAGGGTAGCCAACTGAGAGTTAACCGTCTGAGTTAACTGTTCAGGTAAGTTACCCGAGAGGGCATCCGACAGCTCCTTGATCAGATCCCTCTGTAGTCTGGTGAAGTGTGCCAAATAATTCAGAGACCTTAACGTAAAGGTCGCTGAAGTAAGGGTACGCTTGCCGTACCGATCCATGCTCCTAGACTCTTTATTAGGGGGATGGATGGACGTCGAAGCCTCTGCCACATCTTGTTGGGTGGCAGATGCCACCACCATAGCATCTATAGCCACACCCTTAGATAAAAAATCCTTGTCCGGGGGTGCCGAGAGAAACTTGTTGGGATGAGCTGGCACCGGTTCCACAGAATCCGGGTGTTCCCACGCCTTTCGAGAGATCAAATCCAGAAGCTCATTGAAGGGCGGAGACACCCAGGAGGCAGAGGGCTGAGCCCCGAAGGCCTTGAGGAACACCGACTCCTCAGCGGAAGGGGGTTTGGACTGCCAATCGCCTCGGTGTTTAAGGATTTCTAGAATGTCTGCAAAAGAGACATCTTCCGAAGACGACTTTGGGGACCCCTCCGCATCATCGAGGTCGGTATCCGATGTGAGGGACTCGTCAGGGGAGTCGACGTGTTTCCTCTTACACTGTCTCTTCCTGGGCGGTTCCTCCGAAAGGGTGTCGGAGGAACCTCCAGGAAGAAGGGAACCAACAATGGGGGTAACCTCAGGCCCAGGGGCTCTGCTGTCACGAGACAGGGGGATTCCAGAAGCGCCAGACACCATGCCCAAGGAAGGTGGTGGTGGTGGAAAGGTCGAAGTGGCCACAGAGGATTTGGCTAAAGCACTTCTCATGGCATCGAAGGCCGGACCCCCAGAATCCTGGGAAGGTCCCGTCCCCGAGGCCACAACAGTAACCGGAGCCCCCGCAGCCGACGCACCTAGAGGGAGGCTCGCAACCGAAAGGATCGGATCCGAAGCATCCCCCCCGGGGCAGACTGAGGAGGTCCGCGTACCGAACCCCGACCCGAGGGACGGAGTTGAAGTTAGAGTCGGAGCCGACTCGATAACTTCGACCGGATCCACCAACACCGACTCCAACGGCGCCAAGGCTGTCGGAGGAGGAATGGAAGTAGAAGGATGGGGGATCGGCTCCAGAGCCAACTGGGCAGGAGTCAAGATCAATTTAGCGAAGACCGGTGACTGGAAGAGCTTCTGAAGCACCCTGTCTACGTCCGAATCAGACATCCTCGAAGAACGAGAAGAGACCGACCGGGTCCGAGTCAACTTCTCCGCCGGCTCCGAAAGACTGGGGGACCGGCTCCGTAAAGGCTCGAGGCATATCGGCGCCGAGGGAGATTCCACTACTATTGCAATCTCCCTTGGAGCCGATGTGGACTTCGCCCGGTGGAGGTGTCTGAGCGGGCAACCCTCATCGGCTCCAAAGGCAGTGGAGCCGATGAAGGTGACACGCCTCGATGCCGAGCTCGACTCCAAAGCCAGAGGAGTCGAGGCTGGAGACATCAAGGCAGACCGTTCCGCCTCGGCTCAAGTCCGTGGAGCCGACGGAGAAGCCTGCCTAGACTTTTGGCTATCGGTTCCGACGGGCTGGTCGGAGCCAAAGATTTTTTCTTCTTGCCAGTAGGAGAAGAAGAAGAGGATAAAGCTTCCTCAAAAGAAGGGCAATGAGCCCTTTTAAAATCAATTTGTTTTTCCTCTCTTGGAGGACTCGAGAGGAAAAAGCGTGGCAAACGCTACAGGACTCCTGGAGGTGTTTGGGACCTAGACAATACACACACAAGGAATGATCATCCGTTATAGACATTTTGTAACCACACTTAACACATTTTTTAAAACCGGAAGGTCTATGTTCTTTAGACATGGTTTTAAAGAAAAAGGTTAACAACAATTACAGACAAACAATTAACAGCGACAACTAGGCTCTAATTTAAACGCCTAAGGCAGGGCTAGGCCCCTCTAACTTAAACGGGACCTTTCTACCAACAAATATACACAATCTTCCACAAAAAAGTATCAAAACACAATCATACAACAACACTGTTAAAACAGCTTTTGGGTGAGTTTTAGAAAGAAATTTGACAGAAAAAGTTTCTGACTAGAGGTACTTAGCTCAGCCAAGTCCGAGACCACGTCTATGCTGGAAAGCGGCAAACGAGATCTGGGGAGGTAGTGGTGGTGCATCCTGGGATATGAGGTGACTCAGCCAATAAGAGACTGCGTTCTATTGTATAGCGCCGAGTCGGAGCCGAGGATCGGCTCCGAACCCATCTGTACAGAATGTAGGCGAGATAGGATCACATTACATCTACAGTTTCTAGGCAGTAACCACTCCCACAGGGGCAGGCAGGCTGTTCAGTGTTTACCACTGCCACTGATGAACACAGAGACTTCCCTTTAGCCCAAGCAAGCAATGGCCTCCAAGAAACTTACAAACAGTTCAGAACAGCAAATCTGTAACTGAACATTTTTTTTAAATTTCAGAAAGTGGGAAAAAAGCAAGATTTTTTTGTTTTGTTTAAAGATAGCAGAGATACACAAGTAGCAACAAGTTGAAACAGTGCAATAAATGACCCCACACTTGAGTGCTAGGCCAGAGACAGGTAAAATGCAAGTTTTAAGAAAAAAACGATTTTAAAATAAGTGCAACACAGGAAATGCAGTAAACAGGCTCTAGATGTGTTCTAAATACAGTTTCTAATACAGATATCAAGTTTAGCAAGCTGGAAAATGCCAAAAAGTAGGTGGCAATGCAGAAATCTTAACAAATAATCTGAAGAAAAATACTTAAAATCTCAAAAGTGGCTCCTTTCTTCTCTCAGCATTTTCTCCTCTTGGTGGGTGCTTCACCAACAGCCAACAAGTCTGAAAAGACGCCAAAACCACGAGGCAATCGGGTTTTAAGAGAGGGGATCAAGAAGTTTGGAATTGACCCAAAATGGCCAATAAAACTACAGTTTCTAGGCAGTAACCACTCCCACAAGGGCAGGCAGGCTGTTCAGTGTTTACCACTGCCACTGATGAACACAGAGACTTCCCTTTAGCCCAAGCAAGCAATGGCCTCCAAGAAACTTACAAACAGTTCAGAACAGCAAATCTGTAACTGAACTTTTTTTTACATTTCAGAAAGTGGGAAAAAAAGCAAGATTTTTTTTTTTTTTTTGTTTTGTTTAAAGATAGCAGAGATACACAAGTAGCAACAAGTTAGAACAGTGCAACAAATGACCCCACACTTGAGTGCTAGGCCAGAGACAGGTAAAATGCAAGTTTTAAGAAAAACGATTTTAAAATAAGTGCAACACAGGAAATGCAGCAAACAGGCTCTAGATGTGTTCTAAATACAGTTCCTAATACAGATATCATGTTTAGCAAGCTGGAAAACGCCAAAAAGTAGGTGACAATGCAGAAATCTTAACAAATAATCTGAAGAAAAATACTTAAAATCTCAAAAGTGGCTCCTTTCTTCTCTCAGCGTTTTCTCCTCTTGGTGGGTGCTTCACCAACAGCCAACAAGTCTGAAAAGACGCCAAAACCACGAGGCAATCAGGTTTTAAGAGAGGGGGATCAAGGAGAAACCCAAAAGGCTTAGAGAAATTAAACCCATAGAAATCATTCAGTAGCTCTGAGTTAAGCTGATTAGGATTTTTGCATGCTATCAGTAGTACTATGTTATCAGGAGACAGTATACATACACTGTTGCTGATGCATTATGACAAGACAATAATAAATGTAGGTAGTGACTTGACATGAGCTGATATTTGTGTGAACCATAAATGTTCTGTGAGACACATAGCTATCAAACCACTGCCATACTTCAGGAACTTAAACAATGTCTTTTAGCTTGTTCATAAGAAAACCATGATTAACATTTTCAAATGCACATTTAAAGTCTTAAAAAAATTATGTTTCCATATACAACAATTTGGTCGGTTAGTTTGTATAAGGGAGTTGTAGTAATATATCTGGGTCTAAAGCCATGTTGTGTCAGTAAGTTTATCATATTTGGCAATGTATTTCAAGATGTAATCATACACCAGTTTCTCGTGGACTTTTGCCCATGGACAAACATTTGCTATTGTGGGCCTAAAATCATTAAGCAAGGTAGGTTGAGGCACCACATGGAAGAATATTACAAAAGAATACGTAAACCTTAGTTTTAAGTGTGAGTTTAAAAATGTGAGTGACATATCCTGATAAAATGCATCAGAAAATGTCCAGGAGCCAATGATGAAGCTAGTGAAAATGTGGACTATAGCTGTAACAAACTACCTTGCAGGTCTTCAACTGATTTTCTACTGATGGTTTTAAATAGAAAGGGTGGACAGTCTAGATACTGGTGCAGGGTAAGTGATGGTGTGGGGAGATGAACATTAATTACTTTAACTGGTAGTGTAGGCCAGGGCCGGCCTTAGGAGAAATGGACCTATTTGACCCAATAGGGTCCTGCACTGGGCTATGACAATGTCATTATGCCTTATGTGGCCAGTGATTTGCCTAGGAGACACTAAAGCAAAGTGCAAGGTATTTTCCTTCCTGGTAGTCTTGCTTCCATAGTAGTTACAAGTCTCATCAGTGGAGTGGACACTTCTTTTCATGCATGGAAATAGTTGCTAAACCAGTGCTATTAGTTACTGCAGTTTCACACCTAAATGTAGTTAACACAAGTCACTAAGTCACTACTACAGTGTTAGCTATTCATGATCTAATACTAGTCAGTAGCTGTTGCCGAGTGGTGAACAGGCTTCCAACCATTTGCTTTTGTATACCACTCTATTTACTGCCTTGGAAGATCACACAGACCAGGCTAAATTTGTCAACTATACCTACAGATGCTATGTTTTACTTTGCTTCTCCTATTGACATGGGTTTTATAATCAGTTAGTACTGAATACATTTACTACTGTTCAGTCAGTATGAAAACATACACTAGTACACATTAAAAAATGTATACACTGTGATGTGAGTCAACTTCTGATCATCGTGACTTTTGACAGAATGTTACCAATCCATCAGTGTGGTATAGAAATGCTTGCTACAGTCATAGCAGCAAAATAATACCAGAGAAGCAAAAATGTGTGGGCTTAGTGGCAGAAAGCAGAGGTGGCTAGAAAAATCATTAATTTGGCTGAAAGTGGAAAAACAGTAACATAAACAATTCAGAGCCATGTGCAGAAGAGAGTAGAAGCAGAAAATTAAAATCTAGAAACGAGCTGAACTGAATTGGGGAGGAGTTTTTAGGGAAGTGTATTATAGAAAAAGTACAGTTTTGTACCTACCATAAATGTAGATGTTCGAAGATCCACATTGCTGCAGTCCTTACATATGGGTAGTCCATACCAAAGTATTAGGCTGACGTCGGTCAAGGCGCTTAAAACTGACATCAGGACGTCAGGGTACAAAAGCGCATGACCGACGTCATTTCCTCAGTCTTTTCTTGCCCCAGATGTCAGAAGGCCCTAACAAGACAGGCCAAAGCCAAAAACCAGCAAAACCCAACCAACCACCCGTGCACTAACCATATTTACAATATGTACAACACAAACCACACCACCACCTTCAACAACAGAGGGGAAGGAGGGAATTGGACTGCAGCAATGTGGATCTTGAACATCTACATTTATGGTAGGTACAAAACTGTACTATGTTCTTCATCTCACATTGCTGCAGTCCTTACATATGGGTAGAATCCCAAAGCAGAGGTAAGGGAGGATGGCAAAACTATAAAGCATTAGGAGCTGCCAACATGCCTTGTAAAATTGCAGTTGCAAATCCAGCCCTAGATTTAGAGTAAAGTGGAAGGTGGTAATGCTTAGAGAAAGTATGCACTGAACTCCAAGTAGCTGCTTCCAAAATATCTTTAGTAGCCACCCCCTTAAAAAAGCTGTAGAAGTGGCAGTAGCCCTAGTGGAATGAGACCTAATCCCAGCTGGAATCTCCTTACCATGATGGGAATAACAGAAAGCAATACAAAACCAATCCACTTAGAAATAGTTTGTTTTGAAACAGGTTTGCCCTGAGAACCCAAAGCAAAAGAAACAAACAACTGCTGAGACTGCCTGAACCCTTTAGTTCTGCTCAAATAATATCGCAACTGTCTGTGAATATCCAAAGTGTGCAAAATCTTTTCCCTTTATTTTGGGGTTTGCATAAAAAGTAGGCAAATGAATAGTTTGGTTTAAAGCCACACTAGAAACCACTTTAGGCATAAAAGAAGGGTTAGTACGCAAAGACACCCTATCCTTGTGGAAAATTAAGAAAGGCTCAACTGCCATAAGGGCCTGTAATTCAGAAACCCTTCTCGCAGAGGTAATGGCCAACAAAAAAGCAGTCTTCCAAGATAAATATTTCAACTCTGCCGATGCTGCAGGCTCAAAAGGTTGTAGAGTGAGTTTCTCCAACACAAAATTGAGATCCCAAGCAGGAGTAGGAGCTCTACGTGGGGGTCTTATATTCTTTGCTCCTCTAAGGAATTGCTTAAACAAAGGCTGAGAAAATAATGGTGGGTCACAGTCATAGTGAGCAGAGATTGCTGCAGCATGAACCTTTATAGAGGAGAAGGACAAACCTTTGTCCAATAACTCAGTAAGGTATTGAAGCGCCACACTTAAATTAGGTTTAGAAACATCAAAGTCCTTTGCTGTACTCCAAAATAAAAATCTCCTCCATTTATCTGCGTAAACTTTCCTTGTACTAGGCCTTCTGGCCTCCAAAATAACATTCAAAACTTGTTGTGGAAGCTGAGACCCTCCAGGGTTTAAACCAGGATATGCCAGGCTGTCAGATGTAGAGAATGAAGTTTGACATTGAGTAAATGACCGTTCTCCTGAGACAGCAGGTGAGGAATCGAAGGCAAAGGCCATGGAGGCTCCTGTACCAGACTTCTCAGTAATGGGTACCAGTGCTGTCGAGGCCAATCTGGAGCTATTAAAATCATGTTTGGCTTGTCCTGTCTGACCTTCAGCAGTACCTTTGGGAGGAGAGGCAGAGGTGGAAAGGCATACACGTGAAGATTGTTCCAATTGAATGAGAGAGCATCCACTTTCCAAGCTGAGGGATGAAACCTTTTTGTGCAAAACTTTGGCAGCTGGTAATTTAGTGGAGAAGCGAACAGATCTATGTCTGGAGTTCCCCATAACACTGTCAACCTCTGGAATACATGAGGATCCAATTTCCACTCGTGGGGATCCATAATTTGCCTGCTCAACACATCTGCTAAGGAGTTCTGTGCTCCTGGCAGAAACCTTGCCTGAAGATTTAGCTGTAAACTGAGAGCAGTCTCCCACAAAATCATTGCTTGTCTGCATAGAGGATAAGAATGTTCCCCTTGCTTGTTGATGTACCACATGACAGTTGTGTTGTCTGTTTGAATCAACACCTGCCCTGGAAGAAGTAAATCCTTGAAAGCTATCAATGCAAATTGGACTGCTAACATCTCCTTCAAGTTGATATGTAGATGTTGAAGTCTGGCAGGCCATGTGTCTTGTATCCATTTTCCATTTAGATGAGCTCCCCAAGCTTTGTCTGAGGCATCTGTCGTTAAAATCTGACTCGCCTCTGGCCGGGTCACAGAGAGTCCCTTGTTTAGGTGACATTCCTGAGCCCACCACAAAAATTCCTTTTGAATGCAAGGTATTATTTGAATGACAATGTCCAAATCTTGGCAGTGCTGTGTCCATACATTCCTGAGATACCATTGTAGCTTCCTCATATGCAGTTTGGCATTGGGAAGTACCAGAATACAAGATGCCATGAACCCCAAGGCTTGAAGGACTGTCCTTGCAGTCAGCCTGGACTGATGAGACAACTGGTGGAAGTAAAGAGAAAGATTCTTTTGTTTGTCCGGGGTCAAAAAGGCCATCTGGGATGCTGTATTCAGTCTCACACCCAGAAAGCACATGTCCTGAGAGGGTACTAGACTGGACTTTATTTCGTTCACAGAATACCCCAGGCATCTTAACACTGCCATCACATACTGTAAATGATGAAGAAGTTCGTCCTTTTCTTGGGCCAGTATCAGGCAATTGTCCAAATAAGGATAGATCTGTATTCCTCTTAGCCTGAAGAAAGCTACCACAGGAGCCAGAACCTTCGTGAACACTCTGGGCAGTAGATAAGCCAAAGGGCAATGCAGAGAACTGATAATGTGAAGTCCCAGCCCAAAACGCAGGTACTTCCTGCAACTGGGCCTGATAGGAACATGAAGGTAAGCCTCTTTGAGATCCAGAGTCACCATCCAGTGATCTTTGCCCAGCAGAGGTAAAAGCTGTTGTAACGTTAACATTTTGAACTTGGGAATGTCCAGATATGTGTTGAGGATGGATAAATCCAAAATTGGTCTCCACGTGTTTCCTTTCTTTGGTACTAGAAACAGGCGAGAATAAAATCCTAGGCCCACTTCTGGCAGAGGAACCGGTAGTATGGCCCCTATTTGAAGTAGTAGAGAAATTTGTTTGCGAGCCTCTAGTCTTTGCTGAGGAGGAACGTCCGCCATGCCTTTGAAAGGAGGCAAGGTATGGAAATAAAACTTGTAACCCTGGTGTATGATATCCAATACCCATTTGTCTTGGGTAATCAACATCCAATTTTCCTTGAAGAGTGCTAACCTTCCTCCCAAAGGTGCTGCCAGGCAAGAAGGATCTGGCAGCTGAAAAAGTAGGTCATTGGGCCTGTTTACGAAAGGACTGGCCCCTGCCCTCACCCGAAGATTGTGCAGGTGAACTCCCTGTTCTAGGCCTGAAAGAACTCTGAGCCCTGCCCCTACCATGTCTAGATCTACCCCTAGACTGAGAATCATAAGAAGGATACGTCCACCCCTTAGCAGGCCAATTCCTACTAAACTTCGGAGGCTGAACTTGCAAAAAATCCTTAACAGCCTGCATAGACTTAGCCTTGTCTTCCATTTTCTTCAAGACTGATTCCACAGGCGAACCAAACAACACATCAGACTGCAAAGGAGCATCCAAAATCCTTGTCTTAACATGGTCAGATAAATTCTGATCCTTTAACCAGGCATGCCTGCGAAGAACTGAGCCAGTGGCAGCCACCCTAGACGAGGCCTGCACAGCATCAAAACCACACTGTAATGAATGCTTACCCACTTGCTCAGAGACATGCACCAAACCTTGCAACTCTTTACACTCAATGCCTTCCGCCAGAGCATCCACCTTAGACTTCAATTGAGAAAGAAGAAAGTTTTGATATTTCAATATATGAAACTGGCAATTCAAAGCCCTCATAGCTAAGGTGGAAGATGTATAGACCTTCTTTCCCCATCTATCCAAAGCTCTGGCTTCTTTATCTAGAGGAACCGGATTTTTTACAACAGAGGCCTTGACACCCTTAGGTCCCTGACTAATAGTTTCTGGGTCCGCCCTAAGACTCTTATAAAGATATTTATGAGCCTCAGGCACCCTGTAATACCTATCCGGTTTAACAGGAGCAGGAGGCAGAGAATCAGGATTAAGTGAAGCCTCTGCAAACACATCTTCCACAACATCCAGAACAGGGGTATAGCCAAGGGCCTATGCTGGGGTAACAGCAAAACTCCCTAAGCCTTTTCCTAGAATCAGAGAAGTCCTGACCTTCCCACTTAAAATGTTCCCTCATAGAATGAAGTGTCTCTGAAAAAGAAAAATCCTCTGGAGGAGAAGCAGAAGGAGTGGAATCATCTGCATCAGAATCAGAATAAGGAGAATACTCCTGCAAGTCTTCAGCTGAAGACTCTGAAATATCCAAGCCTGCTCAAAACTTCCCAACTCTGGCTCCACCCTAGGCCTCTTATCAGGAGGGGGCATAGAACCTCTAATCAGAGTAATTAAATCTTCTGCCATTTTAAGCATGTGCTTCTTAGGCACAGACCCTGCTGAACTAGGAGTGACACCAACAGAAGCTGAAACTGGCCTGCCTCTGGGAGAAGCCTTGGAAACAGAAGGAGAAGGCCTAACCACCCTAGGAAGGGAGGGGAGTACAGTAACTTGGGAAGCCCCTTCAGCCTGACCTGCCTCCTGAGAGACCACCTCCTGCAAAATCAAAGTCTCCCCCTGAGACTCCAGAGAAGTCTCCGTCGGAACCACCGGTTCCACTGAAGCCTCTAAAGAACCGGCGTCCGGAACGGACGACTCATCTTGCCTGGGTTTAACTGTTTTGTCTTTGCGCTTCTTCGCAGAAGCGGGCGCCGGAGAATCTGACGGCATATTATAATTGCACCGCTTCCCAAAGACCAGCCTAGCACAATCCAACCTTCGCTTAATAGTGCGTTTATTGAACCTAGCACAAAAGCGACACCCAACAACGTCGTGCTCAGGCCCCAAACAAGGAATACACAAAGAATGATAATCCCTATGCGGTATCTGTTTCCCACAAGAAATACAGTTATTCACTTTTTCTGACATCCGGTAAAACACTGAGGCAAGAAAAAAACAAAATAATCCCCAACGGGGTACTTAGCCAACTTGGATTCGGTCTGAAACTCCGAATTCGAAAAATTTCAGAACGCCGAACGGCACTTGCAACGCTGCTTCTGCATCGGACCATGCGGCCAAAAAGACTGAGGAAATGACGTCGGTCATGCGCTTTTGTACCCTGACGTCCTGATGTCAGTTTTAAGCGCCTTGACCGACGTCAGCCTAATACTTTGGTATGGACTACCCATATGTAAGGACTGCAGCAATGTGAGATGAAGAACATCTGAACAAACTGTAGATTTTTATCATTTTCTCCCTTCATCCATGTGGGTTTCCATAAGGCATTCTGATTTCCTCCCAGCTGCCAAAACATGATACTTAGTGACTAGTCTAAATTATCCTTACATGTAATCCTTAATGTTGCCCTTGTAACCTGTAGTATGGCTGGAAAAAACTTCATGTATTAGTCTACATATCCAGTTTAACAAATAATTGAATAAATGATAAACTACATTTTCAGAAATAGTTATAAGCAGGTAGTGTACAATTCATGCCACTTCTAGGGCTCAGGTTGTTATTATTATTATTATTATTATTATTATTATTATTATTATTAATTACTTACTTCCAAGAAAGTTCAACAGTTTTATCTGGTTTTGTGGAAACATACTGACTGTAACAAGGTATGAGAATTAATTGGGTAAAGAATTTCAATCATTCAGATTAAGTGCAGATGACCAGGAGCCCATGAAGAAGGAAAGGGGTAATAACAGATGAGACTGCATAATGGGAGGTTATAAACTTCTCATAAATCTCCCCCAGTCTTCCCCACAATCAGTAAGCACAGCCCTACTAAAATGGGCCAAGGGTGGCAAGAGCGGAGGATTGAGACGACTGACACGATCTTACCAGGTTTCATACATCAAAATGTGCCTGCTTCTAGTGGTATGGTCTACTTGTTGTTGTCTACTACACCCTGCCAAGACGTTGGGGTATGTTGAGACAAATACATATTTTATTTATTCATTTTAAAGATTGTTAACCAAGGTAGGGCACGGATCTGCCTAGACCATTTTCAGGCTCAGCATGGCAGAAATGCAACCGAAGAAATAAACTTTAATCAATACTATAGCAATAGTGGCAATGTAAGAGCAAGCATGCAGAGAAGTATAAATCAGGATAATACGTACCATAAATGAACATTATCATAAGTACGCATGATACAAGACTCCAGTCAGTAAAATTAGTAAAAAGTGTACCTGTACACTGTCGTAACATCATACATTATAATTGTTTGTATACTATTTTCTCTATGTAAACAAGTATTTACTGTATGCACAAACGTTGGGCATGGTATGTGAAAGAAAGTAAGGCAAGTGTCAAATGAGGGGAAGAAGGGAAAGAGACAAAAAAAGAAAGAAAGAAAAAATAAGAAGAGGCAGAGACAAAGTGGAAATGTGCAGTTGTCGCTTACCTCAGTTCAGGAGATCAGAGGAGTAGTACTATAGGAGTATGGGGGACACATTTTCTGGTAGGCTAGGGTACACTCACCTGTTGAAACACCTTGTAGACACAGGGCCTCAGTGGCAAATGAAAGTGGAACTACAGGAGACGTTGGATCTGGGGGTAATAGAGGAGTCCAATAGTTTACCTCTGTTTTAACATGTTTTATAACAAAATACAAGCTGATACGTTTATTTTATTTTTTTATGCAGCAGTAACATACATTCCTGATACCAAATCTGTAGTCATCTTAGGTCCAGGAAGCTAGCAAATGGAGGGCTGGGGTGGTAGGTAGTGGAGGTTAGCTGAGGGGACCTTTCAAAATAGTCCAAATTGGTCACCACAATTTCTAAGGCCAGCCCTGTTGTAAGTGGGGAAGAAATGTGAATGCTAAGAAAACTGGGAAACAGTTCGTGCTGATTTCATAGTTGGCCAGAAGCTGTCCCTGACTGGGCCCCTTGAAAGCTACCTTTGGGGCAGATCATGGATCTCAAAATCTTAAGAGTCTGATCCCAGCAGGCTTAGATTCCACAGGAATACAACCTTCTTTCCCCAATTCACAAAACCATATGAAGTTACTAGGCTAATGGCCCTAGGCCCCTCACAAGCCTAGCCAAGTTCTGCCCATATTTCCACGATCAGCCTCTAATGCCCATATCCAAGAGGGACACAGATGGAACTTCCGGGGTGAATTTACAGTTACCTATCCAATTGTCCAGACTGCATTTGAAGAGGGCCAATGAGATGCTCTGCTTGACATGAAGTGTGTGTGTGTGTGTGTGGGGGGGGGGGGGTCTGTTCCAAAGGTGTGGTAACATCTGGGAGACAAATCTGTCCCTCCAGCAGGTTCTATTAATGTCATACATCAGGTTAGGATCTTTACAGCGAGTAACCCACGCACCATTTGACTTGCAGATATGCAGCACTTCCAGTAAAGTAGGGTCAGAGATTGCCTTATATGCAAGGCAGAGATCGCCTCTGAGTAGTCTGTATGAAACAGAATGAAGTGACAGTGATTTCAGACACTCCACATAGGAGAGATGCTGAAGACCTTGAATTTTCCTTGTGAGCAACATTTGTGGTTTCTAAAATTACTACAGGTGCTTGGTAAGGTACATACTTAAAGGGGCACTGTACTCAATTATTAACTTCTTTTTTTCTGGAGGCAATGCCCTTACTTATGAGATGAGCTGTATAGAATGCCCTTCTTAAAACTGTGAAGACATGGTGATCAAAGGTAAGACTACTGTCAACCTGTGTGCCCAGGTCTCTCACCACTGAGTGCATACTTAGGGTGTTGCTATTGATGTGGTGGTTAGAAGGAACATTGCTCTTACCAAAAGGGATGATAACACATTTCTTTTTGCATTGAGTTTAAGGCCATGACTTTGGCAACAATCATTTGTTTGTATAACAACCTCTTGTGGGATGTTTACATCATTTGGAGATTCGATGACTGCTCACAGTTTGCAGTCATCAGCAAACTTTGTCAGCCACAGAACTTTACTTTTTGCTTGTACTTCAGAGAAATAGATTCCAAAAAGTAGAGGTCCAAGGAATGATCCCTATGGAACACTACTGGTTACAGGTCTGCTGTTGGAGGAGGATTCCCCTATTTTGACTACATGTGTTCTATCAGTGAGATAGTTAGCGACTCATCTAACAATATAAGGGTTGATACCTAGCTGGTTGAGTCTGTTAATGATGCCCGAGTGAGGGATAGTGTCAAAAGCTTTTGCTAAGTCTAGGTAGGCTGTATGTACAGATTTGTCCTCATTCAGGGCCTTGGTGACTGACTCAAAGAAGTCCACCAGGTTTCTTCTTTAATTTTCTCCAAAGAATCTCATATTCCTTCTTTAATGTGTCTGGGGGTGTCATGCCGTTCTGTTCTAATCTACCAGCACCCACCTCCTGTAATATAACTTATTATAGGTTCTCAGCTAGAGCGTCTACTGTGGAGACATGCGTGAATGGGTGTACCTTCGTTGAAGGTTGTGCGTTAGGGCCGGCAACTCAGCACGTAAAAATCAACTGCCAATCATTAGCAGACCGGAGTTCCGCTGTGGCGACCCCTAACTGGGAAAAGCCGAAAGACACAACAACAACATAGGTTCTGAGCCTGACCACTCCCTCACCCCCTTCATGAATAAGTGTTCTTTAGTCACTTTTAACACTGTCCTTTATGTAGAACTCTGTTCCACTATCACTCCAGCCTTCATTCATTCCTGTACACACTACACTCAGGAAATTTCATATCTCATCCCATCTGTCATTGGCCCATATTTCTGTGGTACAGCAATGTTCACCTTCCCATTCCTGCATCAATACACACAGCTCCTAAATTTTCCTGTGGGTGAAGCTTCATGCATAATCAAACAAGATGGCAAAATGAATGCTGATGAAAAGAAGAGGAGGAGGAGGGCTTTATACCCGAGTGAAACCATTATGAAGTAAACTATGGAAATTTACATTTTGGAATAATATAGTGAGATGTGGATCTGAAACTCAAAACAGTGTTTCCAAAGAATATAAATTGTGAGGCAGGAGTTTCTGGATGTGCTGGTGAAACATCAGGTGCTAGAATCACCAGACGTTTTGTGGCAGTTTCTAGTATATACCATGGATTCTGTGTTTGCTGGTAAGCAACTTGATTGCTGACTGAAGCAGGACAGAAAACAAATCTGGATGCTGTCTTACAAGAAATGCAGACAGAGGAGGCCGTAAATCATTTGCAGACTTTATTAAATCAGCTGGATAAAGTAAAATTTCTACCACTACAAGATACAGTGTTGTTAGACTATTTTTAATGGACAAAAAGAAGAAATACCAGATAGAGGAAGGCATCTTTCAAAAGAAAAGGGAAGTATGAGGCCTGGAAATGTGCATGTCCTGTACAAGTCTTTATATGCACACTTCCTTGACATGTAAAGCGAATTTCAGAGCAAAAATTACTTTGCAGACGTTCCTTCATATTATGATTCCTATGCCCAGGAGTCCTACAGAAAAACTCTGAAGCTTGCCCCTTGTATGATAATTTGACAAGCCAAACAACTGTTCAGAGTCTATGTTACCTGCTGATTATTAGTGTCTCTTTAGTGCCTTTATGACATGCTTGGGAAGACCCTGAGCCTATTTTTGAAACTGGAGGATTTTGGAAAGCTGGACAGACAGGGAAGGTGGTGTTAAATTTGCAAGGATGGTACAGTGAAAAAGTCCAGACATGACATGGCGTCAGACAGTAGGGAAATATCAGCTGAAACAACTAGCTCTGCAAAAGTGTAGTAGTACATCTGCTGTCAACTATATTTGGAAACAAAGAAGTACAGTTCTCAGCAGAAATAGGTCTCAAGTGCACCCACCTGGACCACTTACACTTCAAGAGTTTTTGGCAGAAAACTGAGAACTCTGGAGCCAAAAATTAGACTTAGTCCTCACTACAAATGGTGCAGCTGAAAAATAAAAAGAGGTTCAGTGTGTTGCAAACCTCCCAAAAAAGCTGTAGGCATTTAACTCCTTAACTTTTCTTTCCTTGAGGAGAAATGCAAAATAGCAGCACTTTGAAAAATCAGTAACTATTTTCAGTCCAGAAAGAACATGCCATTTACAATAATAATGTCGTACAGAGAGTATAGATACTTATAAGGAGATAAGGAGTAAATTCAAAGACTGTGCATTTGGTGAGACAAGTGATTCTCTCTCTCTTTTTCTTAAACATCTTTATTAAATTATTGCATTTTAATTTATAACGAAGATTTACACAGAACAGAACAGACAATAAACTATAATAACGCTTCCTATTATTACTACTATACAGTATAGATATGTTGTCTTTTTAACAATTTTCACTCACTCCAAACTTACATAAATTGCTCAGTCCCTGCCTTCCCTTAAACCTCAGTCATCCTGCTGAATATTATTCTGAAAATATTGTTCCACAAATTCCACTTATTTCTTTAAACTTTCCTCCTTCCCTTTTCTAAAGATCCTACCTTCAATTATTTTATTTTGTTTACACTACCCAGAACTTCCTTTATGTTAGGTATTAATTTTGACTTTCGTTTTCTAGTAACTGCTTTTTCAGCAGCCAATAGCATTAAACTTGGTAAGCCCATGCTATGTCTAGGGAATTAGGATCCTATTTTTTTTTTTGCACATTGGGTCGGGGTGTCACTTCAACAGTGACAATTATCTAGAGCAAATGTTCACACCATCAAGTGGCTAGCCCTGCTGTGGAACTAAGATCTTATACTGCAGCTCAAAATAATCCATTTTCTTAGTTACAGCAATTTGTTCTCCCAATATTTCTATTAAAGTACTCTGTAAGGAATTTTAAAATCTGCCAAGTTGTTGCACTCCCAAAAAATTGTTTCCAATTACAGCAGACAATGAATACTGGTGAACTAAGCTGGAACACAAACGAAATGGAAACAACGACTCCTGATAATATAAACAATTCAGTCGAACTGGAACGAGCACTCTAAACATGCAGCAATAAGATCCGTAGATTGCAAATGAGTGGGAAAAACAACTTTGTAAAAGAAAAACAATTTATTTTACAAACATGGAGTTAAGCGCTTTTCGTCCCACAGGTTGTGGGACTTCTTCAGACAACAAGAACAATGAAACAACAAGGTTTAAAAACTACTTTTGGCGCCAAACTGCAAACGCTGTTGCTGAGCAACTGTAAACATTATACACATAGTTTAAAACAAATAATGTAGTTATACTTCCTTTTTAAAAATATATATGACATATACAATATTCTGACAAACTCCAAGTAGTTAGATATTGCTGGCGATCATCAAATTACTATATATCGTATGCTGTAATAAAATAGAACGATGTAACGATGTGGGGTACTTTTCACAAATGTAGCATTGCGATCTTTCCTATAAGTGAAGATCGCTTAAGGTCACTTAGTTATTCAAATAAATCGAACAAACTCATACTGTTTGGTGGAAGGCTCTCAATAAATTGGGTATTACTAGCTATCACCAAAAGTACACTATGTGTCATATACTATGGTAAGTTAGTGCAATCTAATACGATGTAATAATATAAAATAGTTTTCACAAATGTGGCATTGCGATCTTGCCGTAGGCTGAGGATCGCTGAGAATCACCTGATTATTCAAGTTATCCATTAAATTAGTACAATGCCTTATGATGCAGTAATGTAAAATGGTTTCCACAAATGTGGCGTTGTGAAGCTGTCGGTTGATAAACAATAACAAATAAAACTAACTTGTGGTAATACTTGTCTGATACTACAGAGACAAGTAAGTAAGCACTGTGACAAAGAAACATAGACACCACAAGGCATTCTAGAATTATGTCAAGAATCTAAATGGCAATACTCAGATCTGCTATGAGCTACAACAGAATGGCATTAAATATACTGATCCCAAGGATATTGCCAATATCCTGGCAGATCGATTTAGTGCCAACTTCACCCCCTTCTCACCCCCTAAAGGGCCCATCTCAATACCAAAAGATTGCCAAATTCCATTAATCATGGCCACACAGGTAGAAATCACACTCTCCAAAGCTAAGAATACGGCATCCATGGGACCAGATGACATCCCAGGCTGTGTACTACATGAACTACAAAATGAACTGGCACCTTACCTAAGTGTCATGTTTAATCATAGCCTCACCTCAGGCTTCGTGCCTACTCATGGTGCACAGCCACAGTTATCCCACTCCACAACGGGGGATCCACCTTGGATCCCGGGAACTATCGTCCCATCAGTCTGACGAGCCTGATCTGCAAGGGCATGGAACGCATTATCATGGAACTTATAAACAAAGACATTGGCAACCTTCAAACACTGGATCCCATCCAGTTTGGGTTTGTGAAGGGATGATCCTGTCTCCTGAACCTGATTGACTTTTTTGAATCAGTCTCCGGAGCTGTGGACGAGGGTAAGGTGGTCCAGACAGCCTATCTGGACCTCGCCAAGGCCCTTCAACACCATCCCCCACTCTGGAATCATAGATAAACTTACTAAGCTGGGCATAAATCCCTACGTCACTTAATGGGTTACCAACTGACTTACTGACAGAACCCAGACTGTAAAAGCAGCCGACTCCAAACCCAGCTCCTGACCGCTCTTGTTTGGCATCTACTTCTCTGAAGTACAGGCCAACACTAAGGGACTCTGGCTAACAAAGTTCGCAGATGATTGCAAACTGGGAGCCATTACTGAATCTCCAAATGATGTGGATAGTCTACAAAAGGGCCTTACAGAGACAGATGCTTAGTGCCAGAGACATGGGCTCAAGCTTAATGAAATGTACAGTTATCCCCTCTGCGAAAAAACATGTACCCACAAATTACCACATAGGTGGCAGTACACTAAACACTGAAAGTGTGATGAGAGACTTAGGGACACAGGTGGACAGTGGTCTCAACTTTGATAACCACATCGCCACAACAGTCAGGAAATCCTTCTATGTGGCACACCTCATCACGAAGGGCTTTTCATCCAGAAAAAAGGAGGTCATTGTCCCACTGTACTCATCCCTCATTAGACCTATTATAGAGTACAACACCCCGTTTGGTATGTACCTCACAAGACATCTGCAACAGCTGGAAAAGCTGCAGAAATACCTCACTAAAAGAATCACAGGCCTAAAGCAGATGCCTTATGCTGACCGTCTAAAAAAAACTCCAGCTATACTCTGTGGCATATCGTCTACTCAGAGGTGATCTCTGCTTAACATACAAGGCCATGTCAAACCCTGAGCTGTTAGACATGCTCCACGTAAAGAAATCCCAATCCCTCAGAGCCACAAGCTCCAGGGATCTAAACCTTGTCATCACAATGAACAAAACATGCTGGAGGGATAGATTCCTGACCCAGAGACTCCCCATACTGTGGAATAGACTGCCCATACATGTCAAGCAGAGCACCTCCTTGGCCCTCTTCAAAAGGAACCTTGACGATTGGATGGGAGATAGGAAATTCACCCCGGGGATCATGTCAGTTGCCCTGCTAGACAGGGGTCCAGGGAAGTAAATACTGTAGGAAGAAATATCCGGGAATTGTTTGGCTAGGCTTGTATAGGCCCTAGGGCCGATAACCTAGTACCAACCTATGAACCTATAGGAAGTGAGCATAATAATGAAATATCTGAGGGAAAAAAATTGCCAGGAGAAAATGTGATTTTTTTTTTATCCAAGTGTATGGAAGGTTTGCAATCACTGTCTTAGTCCGGTACTGCTAATAAGTGCACTTTTGGAGAACTCATTTTAATATCAGGCACATAAAATGGACATCTGAATAAGGAAGAAATCTGGTACACAAGTTTATAGGTAATTACTAGGCTGATGATGCTAAAGGCATTTTCAACCCTAGTCTTGCTTCCAAAAGGTGAGAATCAAACCTTGTACTTTGTGTGTCTAAGGTAAATACTTTATGCCAACCCTCCCAACTGCATCAGAAATGACAATTAAGATATTATAAAAATAGTTTATACATATAATGCTGGGGAAAGAGGTACAATGGCAAGGGCATTTATTCTAATACCACAATAAAATCAAAATAGTTAAAACAATACCACTGAGTCAAGCAAAAATGAGTCAATCCAAGTTCTTATACCCAAAACAAATCGTGATAATTATGTCCAAATAATTCATAGTGGCTGTCAGACAAAAAAATAGCAAAATCATCTCAGACCACATTATTCCAGGGTAACAGAACAGCATACTTATCTGCCCTTGTCAAATTGTCATCACACTTATCTGTTATCTACAAGTGTTCACAAATGCATATGTGCATCAGCTGGTGAGGCCAGATAACAAAATATTGCTGCTTAGAAACAAGCAATTACGTTATGCTTTAAACATTGTGTGCTCATGATAACATTCTTACATTAGTAGGCAACATATTTGCCAGAAGATACGCAAACATATATGGCAGATGGGGCTGGCTTTTCACACACATTACTTACATCTTCAAAGGTGGGTAACCCACACTTCAAAATGCACACATTCTAGCACACAGTGCTACAGTAAAGAATAAAAGGAAGTCATCAACACTGGGGAAATGGATGTGAGATGGCATGACAATAAAGAATGAGGTGGCAAAATTATAATTGCTTGCATCATTGACATGTACCTAGAGCATTTATACACAATAATATATGCTTATCTCAAATGGCTTAGTGGTAAATGACTGGCTATAGAGTACAGGGTCCTGGGTTTGAGACTTGCAAGGGCTGATTATTTGATAGCGTAGTACCCACTTATGAACCTATAAGCAAAGTTTCTCATTAGCGCTCTTCAAGAAGAATCTTGATGAGAAATAGGAAATACACCCTGGGGATCACTTCTGTGGCTCTGCTCGACAGGGGCACTGGAAATTAACTTTCTTTCTAAACCAGGGAGCCTTGTTGGCTCGGCTTGCCTAGTACCTACCTATGAACCGATTAAATACAAACTGCAGAAACATAAGGAAAATGCTACATCTCAGTCATCTGCTGATTGTCTCTAACTCCAGCTTATCCTTTATCAAGTAAACAAAGTGTAAGAGAAATCTAAGTGTTCTCATCATGGGTCACTATGCTACATTTACCTAACTCTACCTTCAAGACCTTACTCCACTCCTATCTCTCCTCGCTCTCTGGGAATGCTCCTGCTCTTACCCCACCTGATGCTATCCACCCCTCTTACACCTTTCCCATCTCAAGAAAAAAAAAATGTATGCATTTTCCAGTTTAACTGTTCAATTTTATTGTTCTCATATATATATTAACTATTTGAATTTTTGTTGCTTTTATTATTGTAAATATTGCAAATTCTATATTGGAGTTTTTATTGTAGATTTGGCAAATTCTTTTTTGGAGCTTTTCTCCCCAGGCCTCCATTGAAAACGGGCTCACCTAGGCCCAGTGTACTTTTCCGGTCAACAAACTGCAAATAAATAATTAAACTAGGCTAATGGGGACCAATATACAGTACTGGTTTTACATTTTGCCAGTAGGCCTTTTAAGTGTCTCATTGTGTAGTTTATATGCTATTAATCCTCTAAGGAAGATGCAGCTAGCAGCACACATGTTCCTATCCAATACCCAAAAACAAGGAAGGACCACACACATGTACATATGCACACTTACTCAAATAAGCAAATACTCAAGTAATTTGTGCAAATAAGCCAAAAAGTTGGGACATCCTACCCACACATGGAAATAACTTCCCCTCCCAAACCACAGTTTGAGTAGGAAACTTGGTACAGAAATAAATCCCAATACTGCACAACATTACATTCTTTAAGGAAAAATGCAACAAAAGTGCACTAAACATGTAAGTCATACTTCTTCCTCAATGTGCATGCAAAATACAACATCTGAAAAGGAGTAATTCATCACAGTTCAAGGAAACATCTCTCAGAAGTAATAAAATTTGTACATACCTGAAATATTCAGCAGGTGCCTGATGCAATTATATTACATTATGATGCTATGGCAGTCTTCTACCATGATGATTAATTCGTTTTGAAATGACCCCTCAAAGACCGACCATGTACCCATGCAACAAAACACAGCCATTATCCCTAATATATTCCTCAAAAGGGTCTAAATCAGGGTTGCCAGACGTCCCTATTTGGGCGGGACTGTCCCGAGATCAGCAGCCTGATCCCGAGTCCTGCCCTGCCGGTTTAAATCCCGGGCAGCCTCCGCTTATTTTTTTTTGATTGGCCCGTATACCGGCACACAGGCCAATCAAAAATCGCTAAACACGGAGCTTCTTGTGTTTAATGCGAAAGTTACGCATTAAACGATGCTCCGTGTTTAGCGATTTTTGATTGGCCCGTATGCCGGTATACGGGCCAATCAAAACATCGCAAAACAGAGCTACTTCTGTTTAATGCGGAACATCGCAGTTCCGCATTAAACAGAAGTAGCTCTGTGTTTAGCGATTTTTGATTGGCCAGTATACAGGCCAATCAAAAAATCGCAAAACAGAGCTACTTCTGTGTAATGCGGAACTGTGATGTTTCGCATTAAACAGAAGTAGCTCTGTGTTTGTTTATTTTTGATTGGCCCGGGCCAATCAAATAAAAAATAAACACAGAGCTACTTCTGTTTAATGCAGAACTCTGATGTTCCGCATTAAAGACGTGGAAGACCTTTTTTTTTTTTTTTTAGTCTTAACTTTGTCCCTACCTGGCCAGTCGGAAATCTGGCAACCCTGGTCTAAATTCATGATTCTTCCTTTCAAAAAATTCAACCAGTTTTGTTCAAAATATAGGATAAAAAGAAGTAATATAAAAAGATTACACTAAACTTTCTTCCAACTTTTCCCTCAGACTGTAAGTTCTCAAACGAGACCAAGATTTGTAATCCTTTCAAGGAAAAGCACTGGATAGTAAGGAAATCTCTCATTAATACAGAGAAGACTCTGTCTGCACTGACTCATCAAAATTAATGGGCACATTTTCACCTCATTTCACACCTTTTGTGGAATTCTCTTTGTTAATGAAATGTTTTCAAGTAACTATTGAACTATGATTTGTAGCCAACAATGATGAAGCCAAGTTTGTAGCAAAACACTTCTGAGTTAATAAAGCTTTCTATACCACATATTATAACTTTTTGTAATAATACTGCCATTATTTGCATAGATTTTACATAGCATGTAAGTAGAAAATGTTAGTTAAAATGTAGTTAATGATATAAATTACAAAAACTGTGTTTTTGTGAAGACTGAGATGAAAAAGTTTCAACATTTTGAAATAGTACTGGACGTTAGCACTAGATGCATAGGGTAAATGGCAGCTTTATTTCCCTATGTTCCATATAGGTGACAGTGTGGTCAGCATACCTCTCAACCTTAGTGCTATAAATCTGGACACAGCCTAAAATAATTGGGAAACAAAGGCCCAAAAATAGAGATAGAAGTTAAATATTGCTCTTATAAACTTAAAAAGTTGGTAGAATAACAGGACTGGTGTTAGCATGTATTTTCTGAAGACTCTGAATTCTCAAAATGTCTGTCATTATTTAGTGACTTCAGTCCTCAGTGATTTATTTGCCAGAAAATAATACATTTTATGAAAAACACATCAAAATATCATGAAAAAATCTGAAGTCTATGAAAATCTGAACAGTTGAGAGCTATGGTGGTCACTGACCATTAGTGGCAGATGGCAAATAATGAACAGAGGAGCAGCCTTAAGTCAACTGGTGCCCTAGGCAAAACAGCTCCACAGCGCCCCCCACCACACTATGTGGTGCCCCCAACCTGGTCTACCTACATCAAATAAATACTAGAAAAGCGCCCCTGCTAGAGCGGCGCCCTAGGCGGCCGCCTAGTTGGCCTATGCCTAAGGCCGGCTATAACCATTCATCTCTACTGAGATGTTCTGAATCTTATTTTCTAAGAATGAATTTACTACTGCAGTTGAAGCATGTAGCGTGAATAAGTAGTCAGTATTTGTTTGCATTCCAAAGTCACCTAAAATTGAGGGTCTCTGCTACAAATGTATATATTTAAGTTAGCAGAAATTAAGCACTGTAAACAAACAATAAACAACTGCAAACGAACAAACAATATATTAAAGCTCCTCAAAGACAGAGACAGCATAGTACTAGAAGACCAAAAACTGAACTTCCAGTCACTCATGCAGTCAAATGCGTAACCAAGACAAAAAGTAACACTGACTGTAAAAGGAGCACATTCGTAGAGTCCCCCAATGATGTTAACATAATACAGAAGGGACTGACGCAAACAAATGACTGGTGCCAAAGTCACGGACTAAGAATAAACATACAAAATGCCTCATTATCTCCTTTGGCAAAGTAGTAGTCCCGGCTAATTATGATACAGATAGTGTGATGGGAGTGTGGGTGTTTTTGGGTAGTCACCTGCAGCCATCTGCAACAACTGGAAAGGCCGCAGAAATACCTCACTAAAAGAATCACAGGCCTAAAGCAGATGGCCTATGCTGACTGCCTTAAAAAACTCCAGCTATACTCTTGTCGCATATTGTCTACTCAGAGGCGATCTCTGCATAACTTACAAGGCCATGTCAAACCCAGAGTTGTTGGACATGCTACACTTAAAGAACTCCCAATCCCTCTGAGCCACACACTACAGGGATCTAAACCTTGTCATCACAATAAACGAAACATGCTGGAGGGATATGTTCCTGACCCAGAGACTCCCCAGACTCTGGAATAGACCCATACATGTCAAGCAGAGCATCTCTTTGACCCTCTTCAAAAGGAAACTTGACGAATGGATGGGAGAAAGGAAATTCACCTGGGGATCATGTCAGTCACCCTGCTAGACAGGGGTCCAGGGAAGTAAATAGTGTGTGAAGCTGGAGGAAAGCCTTCTAGCTTAGCAGTGGGAGTGGTAAGCACTAGGTAGCCTGTCTACCATGAGAGGAGAGGTTCTTGGCCCAGAAATTGAAGTTTATTGACCATTTGGACAGTTTGTCCGTCTCTTTCAACTTTCTGGTTTAAAAGACCACATCTGCGCTTGTTTCTCATCTTTTCTGTAACTAACCTACTGGGTAGCACTAGAAAGCCTTAAACTGATACAAGCCTTCTAGCTTAGAAGAGAGACTTTGGAGTGATTAAGTATCAATTTTCTGTACTTTCTTGCTGTACGTAACTGTTTTTTGCCTAAACGCAGATTTTCCAGCATTTATTGTGATTTAAAAGCTTGCTTTTTTCACATATTGTACTTATTTGACTGCCTGCACTTTTAAAATTTCTCTGGTCACCTGTGAGAGAAGGGAGCTTTGAGCAACCTATCTGTCCCTGGAGGAGTGGTTCCAGCACAGAAGTTAGTAGTTTATTGGCCATTTTGGGCTAATTTCTCTCTCTTTCATTTCCCTACTGTTTGCATGGTTTTGCTGACCGGGCAGCGCCAGTTAGCTACGGTTAAATTATTCCTGGCTCCACTAAGTCTCCTCTTCAGTTTTTCCCTTGAAACTAGTCTAACTCTCAACCTAAGCACTCAAAAAGCATCTTACAGCCCAGCACTTGCTCAGACCTAATAACAAGCACTAATATACACTGACACTGATTGCCCAGCAGGGCAAGGCTCTTTATTCACCACTCACCAACCAAGCAGCTCACCCTACTATTCAGGCATGACCAAAGGGCAATTCCAGCTAGTGAATCTGGGAATCCTGAGGCAATGTTACATCTGCCTCATGTACACAGACAACCCCCTCCTCCTACCACAAAACACTAACATATGCGAGAGATGCAATTATACAGCCATACTGGAAGCTAAGCTGTCTCCACTCAAGACTGGAACAGACAGTCAAGAGTAGAAGGTTAACACTTGCACCACACCTCCAGTCGCACACAGACCTACTAAAACAGCACTGGCAAAAAATACACATAAACACACAAAATCATACTCAGAGGCTCTAAATAAAAACCTGCAAAAGCATCAGAGACCTCCAAAGCAGACATCCAAACTACCTGCTCCTCCTGTCACAAACCAGACAATGCATAAACACAAAATCAGTGTGCCGCACAATCACAGACCTTAAGGCGAAATAACATACCTAATACACTCGTAATAGGTGACTCTATAGTTAGGCACACTGACGTCCTACTCACTAGGCTGGACAAGCAGAAGGTTACTGTTAGCTGCCTGTCGGGAGCCAGAATCCGCCATATAACACAAGCACTCAGGTCACTCCAGAACAAGTACAAATATGACTCAGTCATTGTTCATGTTGGTGTGAATAACCTGAGACGTACCTCCCCGGACTACAAGAAGAGAGACATGGAAGAGCTCTCTGATCATGTAGCCCAGGCTGGTATGACCCTGACCCTGAGTAGCATCCTGCCCTCACCAAGAATGATACCTCAGTATAAAGAAAAAAATTATCAATTTCAACAATTGGCTAAGCTTCTGGTGTCATTCAAAGGGGATCCAGTGTCTGTCAGCCTGGGACGACATGCTCGACAAGCTGCTTTGCTTCGCAAGAGACGGCTTGCACCTGTCACCCCTAGGCTTTCGAATACTGGCCAAGGCTCATGCTGCCCCCATAGTGCCTTTTTTAGGCAAGGCTCAAAAGTCAAACCCACCTCCATAAACAGCATAATTAACAAAAGACTGAGGGTTATGCAACTCAACGCCAGGAGTTTAAATCTCAAAATGCACACGTTCGAAGCACTCCTCAGTATGGAGAACGTCGACATCTGTGCAGTAACTAAAACCTGGTTCAGGGCTCCAGACAGCACCCTAGCACTACTGGGCTACAACTCATACCACACGTTTCAGCCACAGAACACGGACTGAAACACAAAAGGAGGGGGTGTATCCATATTCATCAAGGATACCTACACTTCCAGGTTAGTGGCGCAGCATGATACCTCTGGGATCATCCATGTGCAACTAACATCGGGCAAATCTGCAATGCAAATTGTGGCCTGCGACAGATCACCCCCCATGACCCAGAACCACCACTCCACCTTTCTGGAGACACTGGAAAACATGAAGGTCCTACTGAACACCCTGATATTGGGTGATTTCAATTACCCTACCATTCACTGGGAAACTACTCGAGTACAAACTCCCAGGCCCAGCGCTTCCTGGAATTTATCAACTCAAATGCCCTGGATCAGATGGTAAACTCCCTTACCAGAGGTGAAAACATATTGGACCTGGTCATCACCAACATGGGCGACAGGTGTTCCACACCGGAGGTCAACGAGTCACTGGTTAGAGCAGACCATAAAGTAATCACTCTGGATGTCCACACCCCACCACCACCACCAACTAAGGAAACCACAGTAAAAAACTTTTCTAAAGCAAACTTCACCTTACTTAAGACAGAGATGGTAAGTTTCACAGCCCCCATGCTAAAGGATAACGCTGCGCAAGATGCAGAAACCTTTACAAATGCACTCTATGAGCACCTACAAGGATGCATGGATCATGCCATCCCTAGCAAAACCAAGACTCATTCTTCTAAGAGAAGGAAACCAGTTTGGTGGACCCCTGCCATAAACAGGCTATACCATAGAAGGAGGAAACTAGTTCAGAAAACACATTTTCAAAAGATAGATAATAGAAAACCGCATCTAGTGGCCCAAGAAAAAAAGACAAAAGTAGCATTCATCGTTGAAATCGCCACACTCAGTGATTACAGTGTGTTGAGTACAGAAAGACACACAAAGTCATAAAATATCAGGATTTGCAAGCAGAAATGGGAGCAGTGTGGAAGAAAGATACCCAGCTAGTTCCAATAGCAGTAGGAGCAATGGGTCTTTTAAAATTCCCGTCACGGTAATAGAAACTCAAAAGATTTGGAGAAATTACAAAAAAAACACACTCAAACTGAAATGTACAGTTACACAGATCATACTTGTCTATTCATAAGTAAGAGGTCTACAGATATATTTGCACAATTTAAAAAAAGCCAGAAGATACAGCAAACCTCCTGGCTAAGTTCAGCTTCAGCTTTACCCCTCTCTCCCCCTCAACCTTCCCTCAGGAAATACAATCAAATATAACTCCCCCTACTACCTCTAGGGAACAGGTTCTTAATGCTTTCTCTACGACTAAGAACACTGCACCAATGGGCCCAGACAATATCCCAGGATGCTTCTAAATAGCATGAAACATGACCTTTCAGGGTCTCTGGAATCACTATTTAACTATAGCTTCCAAAGAGGCTTTGTGCCTCATGAATGGAAAGCAGCAACCAGTCATCCCTCTGCACAAAGGTGGGCCATATACCGATCCTGGAAACTACAGACCCATAGGTCTCACTAGACTTATATGTAAAGCCATGGAAAGAATTGTCATGGAGATAATACAAATACAGTAACCATCCAGACACTGGACCCAACCCACTTTGGTTTCGTCAAGGGCAGATCATACCTATTCAACCTGGTTGACTTCTTTGAGAAGGTCACCAAAGCAATACATTTGGGAAAAATGGTGCACCCTGTCTACCTTGACATGGCCAAGGTATTTGACACAATACCCCCTCGGGCATTGTTGACAAACTCAAGAGGTTAGGTACAAACTCGTATGTTACCTGATGAGTAGCCAACTGGCTCAAAGACAGGACCCTGGAAGTTAGAATTGGGGAGTTCACCTCTACAAATAGGCCAGTCACAAGTGAACTCCTTCAGGGATCCTTGGACCACTCCTTTTTTGGCATTTACTTTTCAGACATCAAGACCAATGTCAGTGGTCTCTGGCTGACTAAATGTGCAGATGATTGCAAATTAGGAGCTGCCATTAAATCCCACACTGACACAAATGTTCGCCCAGGAGGGACTGACACAGACAAACAACTGGTGTCAGAGCCATGGACTAAAAATAAATGCCAAGAAATGCATAATACTATCCTTTGGGAAGTCATCCATCCCTGGTAACCATCATACTGACAACACACCCCTTAGAGTTGACCCAGTAGTCAGGGACTTAGGGATACACATAGTAATCTAGCTTGTCTACAGTAGTGAGGGAATCATTCTATGTTGCACAACTTATAAACAAAGGTATGGCATCTAAGTCCAAGGAAATCATTGCTCCACTGTACTTGGCATTCATCAGACCTATCATTGAGTACAGTGCCCCCTTTGGTATGTAGTTAACCAAGCATATCCAACAACTGGAATGTCCACAGAGGTTCTTCACCAAAAGAATGCAGGGCATAAGTAAAATATCCTATGCGACCGCCTCAAGGCCCTATCCCTGTATTCTGTCCCCTACATGCTTTTGAGGGGAGATCCATGCCTGGCATACAGGTCATTGTCACACCCCACTCTGATGGACCTCCTGCATATACACAAAACAAATAGCACCAGAATTAACTGTTCTAAAGACTTAAACCTTGCTTGTGATTACAAATAGGACCTGCTGGAGAGACTGGTATGTACCCCTTCTATGGAACAGGCTCCCCCTCAATGTGAAGCAGAGTTCCTCCTTAAACCAGTTCAAGTGCAACTTGGGCAATTGGATGGGGAACCGGAAATTCATCCCAGGTTTGGCACCTGTGTCTCTAATAGACACAGGCAACCTGTAAATGGCTCATCTCCCAGGCCCCTGCTTACACTTATCAATGGTATCAGAACTTGTCAAAGATTTGGGGTGAATGGATAGGCTTAAAAAGGCCCTTGTGGTCATTAGCCTAGTAATCATCTATGAACGTATACGTCAGGAAGGTACAGAATGGGGCAGTATATTTAATGATAGGGTGGGATAAACACTTCTCTATTCTGGCTAGACACATCCGTTTTTAACATGTGTGCTACTCTAAAGGCTTTTGTGACTACTGAATAAGGTTGTCTAGTTAAAAATTATTGCAAAATCTTTTAACTTTCCCAGATTTTTGACTACATGGTTTGCTTCAGGGGATTATCTTCACTGGTGTAATTGCAAGCGATGCTCTCTTTTCCTCGGATACAAGAACTATTTTTGTCTTAGCCCCCCATTTGTCCTTTAGGTGTTGTAAGTCCCTTTGAAATGTGCCTAAACCACTGACTTTGTTCACTAGTGAGTGTGGCTTCATTATAACAAATTTCTAGTCCAAATCAACCAATGTGACATGCTATCTACCTTTAACAATGATATAATTGCATAGGTACTCACAAATTCACCGCTAGAAGGACTGGTCTACCTACCATTTGAAAAAAGCAGGTGAAGTCTAAGGGTGGGTACTGACAAGGCATAAATGACCAGATGGCCCAGTTGTCTTATAATTTCTATGATTTCTTTGAGCATAGTCTAACTAGCTGTCTACCTCTCAAGAATGAGGGCTATACTCATCAGGAAGCGGTCATTACATCCCAGCCAAAATGGATATGGATATTGAAGTCTGAAAAGGAGCAAAATCTGCAGCTATTGCAAGAATGATACTAACTTGTAAAGAGGTCTATATCACTTCATTGAAGAGTCACTTCACTGAATCTGACTTCAATTAAAAAACACCTAACTTCACTTCTCTGAACTTTCACATCAAAAAAAGATTCACCAGGGAAAATAAAGCACTTGGCCAACACCACAATGGAACACACACTGCAGTATGTCACACTCAACCAAATGGGGGCTGCGCTCCCACACCCTCCTAACTACATATATCACCTCTATGAGATCGCATTACAGTGGGGAAAAGGGCAAAGTTGTGCTGTTGGCCAACTGCTTCCTTTCCCTACTTAAATCATTCGTGGATGTGAATGTTTGTGGAAGTGAAGGTTGGTGGTTTGGGGTTGATGAAGTCAGGTTCGCGGAAGTGAATCTTTAACAAACCGATATAGTCCCCTTGCAAACATCTGCTTTATTGTTTTTCCCTCTCACAGATGACCATCAGCTACCACCAGCTCCTGCTCTCAGTCACTTCATCCACTGGACCAGCCTTAGTCTTCCCTGGCACAACCTGATTACATGCAGGGCTCGTGAGGAGATCAAGGATACTGTTACAGTGTCATATTGCTGCTGGGGAGTGTGCCCAAATTCACATCTACTCATAGTAACCTTGTGAGTTTCACAGTGCCACCCTATGAAGGTGCAGCCGTACTTTCACACCTGTACAACCTCACAACAAAGTGGCAAACTGATGTTGCAGTATAGAACCTGCTACACTTTTAATATTGCTATTATGCCAAGCCTATGCTGCCTCCCTCCCCCAGAATGGGTAAGCAGGTGTCAGCTGCTCACTTCCATGCTTACCCATGGCCACATCTAACTCCTCCTGTTTTTTTTAAAACAATAGGACACCACTGTATACATTTAGGGTGATATGCATTACATTGAACATATCACTGAAAAGTGTCCCTAACACTATCTAAGCATGTCTTGGAGAATTTACAACAAATCAATCTTTTTGGACACTCCAATAATACAGCTTTTTAGCATTAGAATCCTTTTTTGTTATGGAACAGTTTGTATAACTCTATGCATCCTTCAACAGTCTACCACATCTGGAGAATTTAAGAGGACTATTTATACCATACATCTATTTTTTTTTTCTTATAAATCACTTCTTGAGGTACTATAGCTACACTTGGAGACAAGGTCTCTATCTCTCTCTCTCTCTTTTTGCACTTCCTGAATGTCACATAGTCTGTTTTAATTAGACTGGTTAGGGCACTTCTGGCTGCTGTTCTCCTTCTCCTTCTTTAAAATTCAGTTTTGACATACTTGCACAAAAATCTACAATGGCTTCTGCACATTTTATAATAAATGTGCATCAGTCTATATATCTGTTAGATGTGATGCTAATACCTTGTTGGTTAGTACTTCACTTTCACATGATAGATCTGAGATTGAGTGACATAATTTGCATTCTGAGAGGTGCAGGTAGAAAGTTTTGAAATATGCATCACAAGGGTTTGTAGTCTGTTCCTTCAACTTCTTTATTATAGATGTAATCAGGGGATTTTGCACGTCCGAACACTATGACTAATCTTTTTGTATCTGAGAATATTTTTTTGTGTGTATTGGTAAATGCTCACAGCATATAAGCAACTGGTCTATTACATTGCAATATCACAGCTCCTATACCATTCTAATTGGTGTCTACTTGCAGTACAATTGGCTTACTCATGCACTGAGGTTCTACGGACAGTAAATCCTTATGTCCTGAAAGTGTGACAAGTACATATGGAATTACCCCCCCCCCCCCAAAAAAAATAAACGGTACAGCTCAATTTATTTATTGGTGAAATTTTTTTGCAGTATAACACATTTATTTTACTGTTTACTAGATACAAAATGTGGTAAAAGTCTTTAGAATAAGGCAGCAATAATGCTCTACTCAATAAAATAAGCAGGGTAATTACAGGCAAAATACTCTAACCAGTCTTGTATGTAAAGAAAGGAAAGATGATATTGTACTTTTTTAACTCACAAACTAAGTCAATTTAGTCTTGTGAAAGAAAGATTGCCTTCTCAACCTTGTTGATTTCTTCAAAATTCGTCACTGAAACAGTGCAAAATGGGATTGCACACAAAATACCCTCACCTGGACAGAGGTCTGTAGTACATCCCCATGCAGGTATATTACAAACTGGATAAATTAAATATAAACCCACGTACTGTATGCTTGATTGCAAACTGGCTGACTGATAGAACTCATATAGTAAGTGTGCATCCGTAGTGCGTACAGAGCTTACCTGTGGAGTCACATAGGGATATCTGTTGTTTATGTCCCACTTCAGCATTTACATCTATGATTTGCAAGCTAACAGTCCAGTCCATGGTTATATACATTTGCAATTTTCTTTTTCATTTTATTTCTTCAAAAACGTTTTTAAATTTATTTATTGGTGAACTTGACAAACCCACTTGAAATGTCAGTCACCTTTCATGGATGAACTGAGAACTGTTTAAAAAAAGGAGTAACCACAATCACAACCGCAAATGCGGAAACGGAATCGGCATTAAGCCAGTACGGCACTTAGCGACTGTAAAATAAGGTTAACTCAATCTCACTGTTCATTCTTTCTATCTTACACACACACGCGCACACACACACACACACACACACACACACACACACACACACACACACACACACACACACACACACACACACACCTTCTGCTTTTACACATCATACTACATCACTACATCATACTTTCATGCAGGCATTCAGTCACACAAGATCACTGTCACGCAGTCTCTTCTACTTTCAAACACGCATTCATTTACACACACATGGACAAACAAACTCAGCCAAGGACATACATACACATACGCACTGTTTTTTTTCAAATGTTCTGGGCACTGTTACTGTGAAAGAGTATATCGCAACTGTAGAGCTTTATAAAGAACGACCAGATTTTTTTGACTCATACTTTTGGTGCATTCTTCAGACAATTGTCTTTTGATGTTAAATTAGTGGAAAATCATTTGCGGTTGACATCAGGAGATAATGACAGACATTTGAAGTTCCGACATCATCATACCCTCCAGAAAATAAATGCTAATGGCATACCTGTGTTATTCCACCAAGCTTCTAAGTGTTGTAAACATAAATATTTAAAATGGACACAGACTTTTTCATTGTACCAAAAATAAAAAAAAAAAAAAAAACTTAGACACTGCCCGATTTCTATGCTTACAAAGCCTTCAGCCGCTGTATCAATGGCAATAGAAACGATCCTACAACGTTGGTTTCAGTCCGTGCAGAAACAGTCACCAAGGTAAGAGTTCCACAACAATACGAAATGCTCGACAAGTCCGTGACCACAAGTTTTTTAACAGCTGTTACCTCGGCAAGCGGGTATATAGCATACGTCACAATTTGGGAAGTGCCAAGGCAGGTGGAACTACTCACTGGACTATGTCGGAGGTACATAATGAAGGAGGAGACAAATTCCTGCAGAAACAATGCGATATACTGCAGGATGAATGGATGGAGGATGGGGTTACCAGCCCTACCCTAACGAAGGGGAGAAATAAAGAATACTTAAACTTTTTAATGCAGTTAGGAAACTGCTTGTGCCAGGGATGAATCTTTAAGGATAAAAGAAAACTCGGGGTTGCGTTTTTATGTAGGGGAGGGCAGAGTGTTCCTGTTTCTGTTCTACATGCAACTAAAAACTCTACCAGAGCTGGTCTTTCAATTAGCACCCCACTATCCCTTTCGTATTGCCTATACTCTGTTATCATCCCCAGACTGAGAAGGCAGTACAAACTTCTGTTTAGCCCTTTTTAACTGTATTACATTTCCCTCTCAAGCTATGTGCTTCCAATACCATGGTTCTCTTGGTAATTTCTTCAGTACATTCCAGCCCCCTCTCACCTACTTTCTATATTTCTACTTGCAAATATAATTTTGCTGGGGAAAAAAAACTCCTTTCTCCATTCCAACACTGGCTTAATAATTATAATAATTTCTACCACTATCTTTATGTCTGTTATTTTTTTCCCTTAAAGAACTTGCATACAAATTCCTAGTTTATCTCTCACACTCCCCTTCCCCATTTCATCATCTACATTTTCCACTTCAATTTATAACCCTTTACTTGAGTTATGTGTATGAGCTCCAATTATGTAGCTCTAAGCACCCCTTCAAGTCCAGTACCCTAAACCACCTTGTTCTATGAGTAGAATGTTATTACACTTAACTCTTGTCCTCTTCCCACCTAAATAAATCCCTCAAGTCTTTATTATCATCCACAGCTTCTCTTCTGGTTGATAAAATATGTCTGAGCTGTCTGTAAGAGTGTTGTTGTTGTTGTGTCTTTCGGCTTTTCCTGGTTAGGGGTCGCCACAGCGGAACTCCGGTACGCTAATGATTGGCAGTAGATTTTTACGTGCCGAGTTGCCAGCTCTGATGCACAACCTTCAACAAAGGTACGCCCATTCACACATGTCTCCACACAGAAGACGCTCTAGCTGAGTATCGAACAGGACAACGTCTTACTGTGAGGCGACAACGCTACCGCAGCACCACCACCGCAGTGCTGAGCTGTCTGTAAGAATAAGGGGAATAAAACATTTTACTACTTGAATATTACTATCCATAATCAAGAGATTCCAATATATATTTTGTTTAGTTTCTTCCCACAAATCCTTAGCTGCTACAACAGAATCTTTATAATCCATATACCTAAATACTTAGTCATACAATGCCCCCCAAAAGTATGGGTATTGCTGAACCAATAAATGGGTAAATAGTTTATCACTGTATCCTTTACTTTATCTTTATTTATTTTACATCTTTTTATTTTACATCCTCCTAGAAATTGAAACTGTTTTAAAATGTTCCACAACACCAAAAATATGCCTTTCTGGATTTATGTACAACATATCCACAAAAAAGCTAGCTTTTCTTAAGTATCATACCAGTTTTATCCTAAACATTATGCATCTCTACATTTTCTTTGCTAGTGGATCTAAATACAAAGAAAATAACAGCGGGGAAAGAAGATAACCTTGCCTATTTCCTCTGTTTGCACATAGCTTGTCACAGATGAACCCTCTCACATTAATTCCTACATCCAATCCTTCATGTACCCTTCTTACTTTGTAACCCTATTAGACTTGTTAAAAAAAACAAATGCAAAACTTTCCAGGATAGCTGCACACTGATTAACAGCTTAAATGCAGTTCTCCCAGTGTGAAAAATGAAACTGAAACACAGGGCCAGGAATTCTGTAACTTTTAGTAAATTAAGTTATTGGCTAATAAGTACATTGCCTGGATGCCAGCAAAGAAGTAACTAAGACGGCCTGAAAATAAAACTAGAAAATGTAAAGAAAAAACATTGACTGGGAAGAATCCTGCAGCTGTTTGGCAAAAAGTAGGCCAAATTCCAGCTTCCAGTAATCTAGAGGAAAAAAGAAGTTAAATGTGCTTAGAGCTGATAAAAATAAACTGAACACTGAAGGAGCATATCAATCCAATTAAGAAAAGGCTGGAAAAATGGAAGAAGCATTAAACATATATTCAGATGAGCTGATAAAACTGCAAAAAATCAGATGTCGAAATGAAGCAAAGGCTGGCTGAGAATGAGACTACTGAAGAAGAGAGGTTTCAAGAAATGGTATAATTAGGGGGACAAAGCACATCAGGAAAGTATAGGATTTTCGCCTGTACCAGGAACTAGAAGGAAGAAACTGTATTAATTTTATGAAGGTTAAAAAATGGAATGGTATTCCAAAGCAGGAACTGTTAATTGAAAGGGCACACCATGTGCATGCTCCAAATCTGGTCACAAGAAAGCAGCGAAGACCTGCATTAGTAAAGATGCAAACCTTCCAGCAGAAAAAGCTGCCCCTGGCAAAACTGTGGCAAAAGAGTTAAGTACTAAAGGTTGGAGACAGCAGAGTGTTTGTGGAAAATTATTACTCACTGTACACCAGGTAGAATAGAAACAAATTTATTCCAATAATCAGGGAATGTCGAAAGGCAGGTGTGAGATTTTAGCTGATGTATTCATCTGTCTTCATAATATTTTTTTCTGGAAAATCAAAAGTAATTTTTGATGCAGAACAAGCCAGGGAGGAAATACAAATGTTTGTCCAAAAAAGTGAGCCATGAAGCAGTAGGGGACTCCTCTTCTCATTCCTCTGATAATAAAACACACACAGAGACTTTGCCAGCAAAACCTTTTCCGCTATTCCAAAGGAAAACGCTTGAAAGAAAAGCACAGAATATGACTACAAGACTCAGGAGTACCTTGGAACTGAAATGGAATCTGGAATTGGGAGATGGAGATGATCAGGTAGAATACCAGCAACACAGAAATTAGTGAATAAATGTGAGACAGCAAAGTGTCAATCACGTTTGTGAAATATGGCTGTGTAAGAAAAAGGGGACTTTTGTTGACTTTGTTAAACACGTGGGGAACTGAAAAGCATTTGTGTCACTTCATATCATTGATGTTTGGAAGGACACTGAGGAGAAAACAATTTCTGTTCTTAACAGTATTTCTATGAAACTTTTCACAATATCAATAATTTTATAGTTGTTTTTGTTTGTGATAAAGTTACAAAAATAATTATTTAATTTTTTTATTAAGAAATGTAGGAATTACAGTGCAAAAAGAGAAGAAAAGCTAGTCAAAAGCATGTTTACTAGGCTATAACCTTGTGTTGTTGAGGAGGGGGATGGAATACAAATGTACACAGATCATAAAATATGTAGAGCTGATATATTTTCTCTTACTAATCTAAACACAAACTAAGTGGATAAAGTAAACTTGAGAACACTGAATATAATGAAACGTTTTCTTTTAGCAACAAATATTTCAGCTTGTCTTTCTGACTACAGCAGAGGGCTACATTCTTTTCTCTTATGTTTCTGTGAAGACAAACTGATAATATGCCAATAAAAGCCAGTACACTGGTTTCCTCAAGGCTAAAAGTGAATGTTTTCCAAAAGCATGCAAGTTGCTTTCACATCTTAGAGAGAAACACAGCTAAAAAAGAACAGGCAACAATTAGTGTAAGTAGAAGCACAGGCAATAACATGCATCTTAGTATGGATAACCTCAATTTCAGGTTAATTAAGGCCTATGTTAGCAGCTTAAATTCTTGGGACAAATGTTCTTATTATGATGGTTAAACTTAATTATTTGTAGATGTATATAGTTATGCGAGTTTGTATTAAGTTAGCAGGTTATAAGGGCATTCTGGGGATGGATTTTCCCCCCACTGGTGATTATTAAAACAAAAAGTCTTGTAAAATGTGACAAAGGTTTAAATGCTGATAAGAAAAAAAAACTGTATAAAGAATTAACCCACCAAACATTAGTGGGTGCATGTTATCAAAAAAGCCTGAAATATATATTTAAAACAAAGCTGCCATAAGTGGGAATACTGACTTCTTACCATAATGGCAACACTTTCCATATTTTCCCTGGAATGTGAATAGACTCACAGGTATAGACAACAAGGAAGGAATATTTAATTATATTAAGAAATGCAGAGTGCAAACAGCAATGCTACAGATGACACATTTGGAAAGAAATTAATATGTGAATTTGATAAAGACAGGATTTCAGGATGGATATTCAGCAGAATATCAGGGAAAAGGGAAAAGATGGGTACTAATATCTACTAGAGGAGTTCCAATAGTGAGAGAAGAGGGGGAAAAAGATAATAATGGCACATTTGTGGTTGTAAGGGGCTACTAGCAAGGGGTGATGATTACGCTGGCATGCAGGCATGTATTTAAATTCTACCTAAAACTGATATTATGGAGCTTAAAATTTTTGGGAGGTATAGCTTTCAGAATGGAATATTACTTAACAGTTTTGACTGGAATTTGATTTGTAACAATGAAGACGTATCTGGGGTGCCTAGAAGGGAAAATATAACAAAACAGGATAGATTTCGGAAGAAATTTAAGAAAATATTTGATAAGTAATGGGAATTCATTAGTAAGAACTCAGACATAATTCACATATTATTCCCCAAGGTAGAATAACTGGGCTAGACCAGACAGAAATTATATTTCTCAGGAACATGTGCATTTAACCAAGAACTCTGACACACATCCAATAACTGTTTTTGAATATGCACCAATAACTGCCAAGATAAAATGCAAGGTAATGAAGTAAAGATGAGACACTAGCATGTCCTCACCTACCTGTTACATAGAGAGTAATTTAAGGAATGGATAATGAAATTATTCGGGGGTTATTACGGAAGATAGAAAGTGCTCAAGAAGTTATAGCTAGTGAGTGTCATGAAAATATAAGTGGAGATTAAAAATAGGATAGAAATAAAAGGAAAAGAGATCTTGTAAAGAAGTAACAAGAATTACTTAGAGGGGCTGACAAAGGTTAACTATTTTAGAATAAGGGGAATTTCCCAAAACAAGCGGAGGTACAAAGGAAGAGTGCTATAGAGAAAATAAGGGAGTACCTGGATAAAATGCACGAGTTTAGTAAGATTGCTGATAAGCAACTGTTTTTGATAATTCCAAAGCACAGAAACTTTTGGCATGATGATTTACGCAACAGAAAAGTGGAAAGGGTTGTTGCCAAACTTAGGGAGCCTATAACAAGAAAAATAACCAAAGACCTTGTAGAGGCATTAGATATGGTTCAGAAATTTTATGAAAATTTGTATAAAGCAGAGAAGTGGGGAAAATCAAGAAAAAGCACAAATGGAAATATTTATAAAAGACTTAAATATGCTGAGGTTAGAGATAGATGAGGGTCAACAATTAATAGTTAAGGCAGAAGGAGATAATATAAAAATGGTGATGTATAGCCAATCTGTAGGAAAGTCTCCAGGAATAGATGGTATTCCAGTGGAAGTTTGGAGGCTAGGAAAAAAGAAAGTGATAAAGCTCTAGAATGCTTTGCTTAGCAGTATTTTAAGAGGAGATGCACTAACATCCTGGGAAAAACTGTGGTGGCTATAATACCTAAAGACGGTAAAGATCCAACATATCCAGCTTCATATAGGCCCATTTCAATTTTAAACCATGACTATAAAGGGTTTATGTTTACAATGGTTAAAAGAATGGCAAAGGTTTTGCCAAAATTAATAGACATTGATTAATGTTATTTTTTGGAGGGGAGGCAAGCAGTTGACAACATTAAAAGAACTGTGATGTTCCAGAAGGAAACAGAATGTAGGAAAATACCACTATTATTGGTGGGTCTTGATGCAAAGAACAGCGTAAGCTGGAATTTTATGAGTAGGCAATGAAAGCATTGCATTTCCTGTAATAATAAAAAGGTTAATTAGAAGGACACATGAGGGATTGAAGTTAAATTCAACATGGAATGTTTCCCCTCTGATAAGTTGCATCTGGGAAGAGGAACCAGGCAAGGGTGTCCTCTTTCCCTTTGTTATTTGCATTATACTTAGCACTAGCTGCAAAGAAAATAAGGGACTCAGAAATTCAAGGATATAACTGGTATAGTGTTCAGGAAAAGTTGGCTTTATTTGCATATGATACTGTTTTGCACCTGATGGAACCAGAAAAAGACATCTCAGCCTTGTGGAACCTTCTGAGACAGTTCCGTTTTTTTGGGGATATAAAATTAATGATGATAAAACAAAGGCAATACTTATAAACTATTTACCCACATATGAATTTTTTCAGCAATATCCATATGGGGACATGATAAAATGAAGTATTTAGGAGTATGCATTAAAAAGCATTTTGTTACGACAGCCAAGGATATGTGGGAAGAGACTAAATAAAATGTAATACAAAAACTGAGAAACTGGAAGCTCTTGCCTATGGATATGAGGATAGTGAGATACAAGCAGTAAAAAAAGTTTTTATTCCCTTTAGTTTTATCACAGATCAGGCATATTTTTATCAACTAGAGGAGAAGTTGTGGATTGTAACTAATAAAGAGTTGAAAGATTTCATCTGAGAGGGGAAGAGGGCAAATGTCAAGTGGGATAAGTTGATCCTCTCCACAGAACAAGGAGGATTAGGTTTACCTGATTTGAAGGGCTATTTTAGCGCTCATGGTTAAGGCTCTTACACATAACACAAGCAGAAAGCTACAATTCAAAGTAAAAGGGGATGATGTTGAAGTGGGGGTGAGTGAAGCATGATTCAAGAAATAAGGAAAGATTAGGATTTTGCACGCAAATCCCTAAGGAGAATAACAGTCATACATAATATTATATTCAAAGTAGCAGAAAGTATAATGAGAACTAGGCCAAAATGGGAAAAAAGGGGGATTCTTCCAATAGTAATGAAGAGGAGGCTGGAATTTACTGGAGGAAGCTAGCAAAGGAACCAAGGTATTGGGAACAAATAAATACAAAGGGAATGGTAACAGAATGGGAAGAGGTAATGAAGACATTTGGAATGCAGGCTAGTGATTGCCTTTGCTATAAAGGACTGATATCAGAGTATAGACAAAGAGAAAGGGATAGGGGAGTCCTAAATGAAAGACCTGCATTGGTTGAGTTCTTAACTGAATCTAGAACAGAAGCTGCTGTTAAAAGAGTGATAAATTAATAGGGTATATCAAGCTGCGGTGGTGCAGCGGTAGCATTGTCGCCTCACAGCAAGAGGTTCTCCCGTTCGAATCTCGGCTGGAGCGCCTTTTGTGTGGAGTCTGCATGTCCTCCCCGCGGTCGAGTAGCATTCAAAAGACATGTGTGGATGGGCGTGCCTTCGTTGAAGGTTGGGTGTCGAGCTGGCACCTCGGGACCGTAAAAATCTATTGCCAATCATTAGCAGACTGGAGTTCTGCTGTGGCTACCCCTAACCAGGAAAAGCTGAAAGAAAAACAACAACAACAACATGAAATATTGCACAATAACTATAGGAATCAATCAGCAGAGGTCAGAAAAATTGGGAAGAACATTAGATAAGTAATTCACAAAGAAACAAAGAAAGGACATGTGTATGGCTCCCACATATGCAACAAAATCTAGAATATTTAGGATTTTTGCCTGGAAGTGTTTGCATAGATACTTTTATTCTTCAAGCAGACCCCACAAAGAAAGATGCACTTGGGAGCATATGTTCTTGATGTGTAATGAGCTGGCAGACTTCAAAAATACCTACAGAGAACTCTGTCAGGAAAATGGTGTGAGCAAATGAGTGTAATTAAGGAAATTATATTTTTGAGCTGAGATACAGGATCTGAGATGCTTATACATAAGGAGTTTTTAAGTTTACTTCTAGTGGCTGCCAAAAAAAAGCAATTAAAAATGGAAGTCAAAGTCTAACCCAACTACACTTGAAGTAATGAATATTGTAGCAGAAATATAAGAGCAGAAGTAGGATCTTTAGAAAAGGGTTGGGATAAATTACATAGAAAAAAATGGAAACTGTGGTAATACATGCAGAAAAAATATTTTGCAGGAGGAATGATGTTTAACAGAAAGCAGGAATTAATGTATGTAATGTTGCTTTGATTATATGGTATACAACAATATTTATGCCATACATGGGTCCCCTCAAACTGTCTGTGGTACGATCCCCTTTATTCTCTTTATGGGTAATATATAATTGTCGACCATGGGGTGAGCAAGTCAAATCTATAACCAAATGGGATATGTTATTTCAAGCACAAATAGGGGAAATGGCTAAACTTAAAGTGGCCCAAAATGTTTGTAAATTTGAACTTGTTAATACAGTTTGATTACTTTTATATAAAGTATGCCTATATAAGTGATAATTAAATAAATGTGTTTAAAAAAACATAAATGCTACCACTGGCCTTATCATAAAATCCAAGCTGACTCTTCTAAATATTTTTTCTGCATCAAGATTCACCAACAATAGCAGTGTTTTCTTACATTCTGCCTCCCTCTGGATTGTATAGTGTTATAAAATGTTTGCCTTCCCTTCACAAAGCCACACATATCCATATCCATCAACTTTGGTAACACTGTCTGTTATATTTACCCTTTAAGGTCCCCCTTATATATCCTTACTATTGCAAACCAGGTTCCTATCCCTACCTATAAATAATATTCTCTGCTGAAAGATTAGTATTTTTCCTAAAATTCTCCTAAGCTCCATGATAGGAGTTTTGATAAAATCTAAATACATGCCAAGGTAATCATCCTCCTCTCCTGCTAATCTCTAAATACCACAGATTTTCTATTATGGTGTTTTTTTCTTTTTTCCAGCACTAGTGGAATCCCTCTCACAATCAGTATTATTGTTCCTCTTTTCCCAAACTGGTTTTCCTCCATATTTTATTTATTTATTTAACATTTGCTTACCGGGAAAGTCTAACTGGGAGAGAGACTATTTTCAGCATAAGCCCAAGAAGAAATGCTCGACACGTCTTTGGAAGGAAACAAACACCTGGAGGAAAACCATGCGAAAGTAGGAAGGGCATGCAGACTCCGCACAGAAGGCACCCCAGCCGAAAATCAAACCGGAGAACCTCTTGCTGTGAGGCGACAATAATAACCACTGTACCACTGTACTGCCCATATTCTTTGTTGGAGTATTCTAAAATCCTCTCTTTGTAAAATTCTCATGTTTATTTCCATTCAAATGCATCTCTTGTAATATTGCTACTTACATCCTGCACTTCTTAATATCAATCAGTACTGCAAACCCATTTCCTTTCCATGTTAACATTGATAAAGTAGCCACTATGAAAAAAGCTATCACTCCCACACAGTTCTTTTGAGTACATGTTCTCAACCTGCAAATTACATAACCACACTAATATATGGCAGGCTAATCTTGTACGGATCTGATTCTTCTCATTTTTATTTCAACGCAAGTCACACTTCCCAGACTTTTTACTTCAATAAAAACACTCAAGAAAAACAACATTAACCTGTTTTAACTCACAACAAACATACACAATTAAATACATTTTCTAAAAAGGAAGTTTACTCCTCCAAATAAGAGCAGTTACTCCAAATAAGTGACTGCACCCATAAGCATTACCTATTCTAAGGTTAGGGTTAACCATGCTACAGCATGGTAGGGCATGTGTTCCCACTAACTGACATTGTTACCTTTCCCTATCTTATCTTTTTTCCTCCCCACATGTAAAAAAACAGCTAACAGGTTTTCAGTAAACTTTTAAGTTTTTACCTCTAAATGGATGTGCACTACTGCCATTACATAAACAAACTAAACTGCACACTGTTACATGTAATGCATTAAAGTATGGAGAACAAATGACAGTCTAAAACAAACTACTTGGGGACACCCACTATTAATCTTTTTGGGTCTGACAGAACATTTCCTACTCTGACCCTATGCATTCTTCCTAGTATTCAGTCCTTAGCCCAAACAATGATATGAGAGTTTAGATTAGCTTTTTTCATATCACTCAAGATATGAGAAGCAGAGTCAAAGGCTTTAGCAAAATCCAGGTAAACATCTACTGATAAACCCTGATCTAAAGCTTCCCATACCAATTAATAAAACTTATTAGGTTAGTAAAACATGGCCTTCCTTCTATGAAACCATGTTGGCAAAAATCAAGTCCATTGCAAATCGTCTCTGTTAAGTAACTGTACAGCATGTTTTCAAAAGATGTTCCCAAAATGCAGGGTCAAACTTATTGGTTAGTAATTATCAGCAGATGTTGAAGAACCCCTCCTTATAGATGGGTACAATTATGGCTTCTCTCCAAGGTGGTAGAACTTAACCTTTAAATTAAGGTATTCTGAAACAAATATAACAGACTAGATTGCATAAGCGCAGCCACCTTATTTAGAAAATAGCCATTTAACCCATCAGGGCCAGGGTCAGATTGCTGTTTAACAATTTTTACAGCCTTTGCCAACAGTGATTCTGCAATAACAGGCATAAAGACAAAGTCAGGAATCAAGTTTTTGTTCAAATTTCTAATAAATTTTAAATTCTGCAAATTCACCAGCAAATATACTTACTAATATATGTGGATCAGTTACTAGTGTCTTATCGTGTTCAGCTACTGCATCTGTTTTCCAGTCCTGTAACTTCTCACATGTTTGTAAAGAGCCTTCTTATTACTTCCTGTATGTTTCACCAGAATTTTGTTCATAGGTTAATCAACAAAAAACTCCTAAATCTCATTTTGGTCTTTTTAGAAATAATCTTGTTTGCTAAATTTGGTCCAAATTTTTAGTATACCACCCCAGTAATGGTTCTTCTTCTTCTTTCTTTTCCAATTTCTGTGACTCCCATGGAATTTTACCATGAAATACTTCTGGATGTTTTGGGAATATAACTAGGAAGCTGACGTACAGCTGGCTGAAGTATAACTCAGCTGTGGGCCAGACAGCAAATAAGAAAAATATTTTTTTTTACTTACAACGTTTAGTTCTGATTTTGTAAGTGACACATTTTTAGTTCTTTTTATTTTGTATGTATGTGACAAGTTAAGGCTGGCTGAAAGCATAGTTGTGGGCTAGGCATGACAGGAAGAAGGAAGATACTACTTTTTACTTTGTATGTGACAAGTACTCTTTTGTGTCCATCATATATGGAAGGGAGGTGTTACAGGGATTGAAATTAAATTTAGTGAAAAAGGCTGTAGTATATAACTTGGTGAGTGGATGTAGGTTAAGTATGGTGAAACCAGTGGTGTTTTTCTTTTCTACATTTCTAAGTAAATCACTTAGTAAGTTTTCAGAGGTGCGGTGTCACTGGATTAACAGAAGAGGACAGATCTGGAAGAAATTATGTTTAAAGGCAGCATATGGACAGATAGTGATGGCTGGCTACTGGGACCATGGGTAGAGGTTAAAAAGGATGGAAGAAAAAAGCTTATGAAGGAGAGTAATCAAGAGTTTTTTTTTACTTTTTTTATTTTTTGTAGCAAGGAATGAGAATTCTGGGAAAGGTAGAATTAGAATGAAAGAAATGACAAAAAGAGTTGAGTCCACCATTTTATACATGTGATGTGAAAAGGACTACAGTAAAGGGTATTCTCAAATATGTGAGTTGGCAGGTACTGCATAAGGACATGAGTGTTTACATCAAAAAGAAACCATAGTCTGTCTGATTTTTGAATGTTACTTCATTAAATATTTTTAACCCTTATTGCTGACAGAGAGAAAAATAAATGGTTGACATTTTAAATATTAATATGTGGCATATTGGGTGCTGGATACAAACTGGGGCATTACTTGTGGTATCTGGAGGCAGATGGTGGTCAGGGCTTCACAGCAGCAAAAATGAAACTGAAAACTGAAGATGGTTTAAATTTTCAAAAGTTTTCTTTTTTATTACTTATTGTTTTGTTCACAACATGTCTGATATTACACAATGAATGACATAAGTTACAGAAAAAAGTACCCTTTGGTGAATGTTAAAATGGGGTCTGTATCACTTCATTGAATGGCTATTTCAATGAAAAATAAAATTTAAAACCTGCCAAGGTGGGGGCATAATATAGCAACTCCGAGATCGCACTACAGTGGGGAAAGGGCAAATTCCAGAAGGTGGCCAACTGCTTGTTTGCCCTGGTTAAAACTTGCCATTCGATGAAGAATGGCTTCGATAAATAGGTCTTTGACGAACGGCTAGTAGCTGAATACCCATTTGACAAAATAATATAGACCCGGGAAAAACATGATGTAGGAATGAGATATCTGTTGCACTTGCTTAGGGATGGGTTGTAGGGGTTATCTTCTTTTTCAGTGTGCACCTGATAGTATTTTTTCCTTCATGTATTTATGTTTCAATAGTTGCCTTTGATTTGCATTCTTCTGACTTAAATTTCTTCTCTGCTTTCTATCTAGATTCACTACAGTGTATGGTAAGATGGCCCAACTATGTTGTGCAATTTGTTTCTCTTATGCTCCTTTAAATTTGGCATTCCACAAACAGGTTATTTCAGCTCTGCCCTTCTTTTAAGTCAGAGTTCAGGATTTTCCAGAAACTGAACCAATATATATAAGTTCTGCTGGTATAGCGTATAAAACCTGCATTTTGGCAGAAGGGAAAGATTGCCATAGTTCCAACTCTCAGCATTTGCTTTTCCCAGTACAACAATAGTGGTAACTGTAGCCACAAAGAAACTGTCACTCACGTTAGTACTGCAGTATTAAACAGTAGCACAAATGAAAGTCACAAGAGAAATGCATTTTAAACATGCAAATGAAAACTTGCTTTAGAGACAGGCAGGTCAATACGTAAATCTAAGGCAAAGGCTGGGGTACAAGATTGCTCAGGTTAGACATAACCTCGCAGGGCTTTGTCAATTAAAAAGGAAGACAAAAGCATATATTTGGGACAGGATGGCAAAGTAAGGTTATAAAACTGCAAAAGGAAACACCAGACAAAAAGGCAGGAGTACAGAAATAGTACAGTTGTGTACACTTACCATAAATGTAGATGTTTGAGTGTATTCACTGTTGCAGTCATTACATTTGGGTTATCTGCTTGCAGGTAGCCCTCAGTCGGCCTGATTATCAATGTCTTGGGTCCTGCATCAGTTGCTGTCCCTTCTTCCGTGACGTCAGGTCGTCAGGGGTATAAAACATCTAGCCGATGGCATTACATCAGTTTTTCTTGCCCCAGATGTCAGATGCCCCCATAATGGGAAGCAATTAAATATAAAAGTACAATGATATACCTCCAACTAAAAAGCAAATACACCAAAAAGGCTTTTAAGCATAGTAAAAGAAAGCAGACGTATAGCCAAAAGAAGTAAGGGGGCTGGAGGGACGGTAACCTGGACTGCAACAGTGAATACACTCAAACATCTACATTTATGGTAAGTGTACACAACTGCACTATATTTTTCGTGTTTCACTGTTACAGTCATCACATTTGGGTAGATTCCCAAAGCTATGGTTGGGAGGAGGAATTTAGATAGCATTAGGGCCAGCTATAAGGCCCTGCAAGACTGCAGTGGCAAAGCCAGCTCTGGATTTAGAGAAAATTGGTAAATGATAATTCTTGGTGAAAGTATGTACAGAACTCCAGGTAGCAGCTTTTAAGATGTCCCTGGTAGGGACGCCTCTGAGAAAGGCTGTAGAGGTGCAGCCCTGGTGGAGTGAGGTCTGATCACCTGTGGGATAGGTTTTCCATGGTGCTTATAGCAGAAATGAATGCAATGGCTTATCCATTTAGAAATGGTTTGCTTTGAAATAGCCTTCCCCTCTGCCCCTGCAGCAAATGCCACCAGCAGTTGTTCAGATTTCCTTTGAGGTTTAGTCCTGTCCAAGTAGAATCTAAGTTGTCTGTGCACATCTAAGGAATGCATTATCCGTTCCCCTTTATTCTGTGGATTGGGAAAGACTGTTGGCAAATGAATGGACTGATTAAGAGCCACACTGGATACCACCTTGGGCATGAATGATAGCTTGGTTCTGAGGAACACTCTATCCGCATGAAAGATGATGAAAGGCTCCACTGCCATAAGGGCCTGTAATTCAGATACCCTTCTAGCTGAAGTGATTGCTAAAAGGAAAGCTGTTTTCCAAGAAAGACATTTTAAGTCTGCAGTAGCAGCTGGTTTGAAAGGAGGTAGAGTGAGTTTCTCCAAGACAAAGTTAAGGTCCCAGGCTGGGGTTGGAGCTCTCCTGGGTGGTCTCAAAATTTTGGCCCCTCTGAGGAACTGCTTCAGCAGTGGATGACAGAAGAGGGGAGGTTCTGTGTTATACTGAGCTGAAATGGCTGAGACATGGATTTTAATGGAGGAAAAAGACAGGCCCTTGTGAAGCATCTCAGTTAAGTACTGTAAAATCTGAGGTAAACTAGGTGCTGCTGTGCTCATCCCTTGAGACTGGTTCCAGGCACAGAATCTTTTCCATTTTTCAGCATAAGATTTTCTAGTACTAGGCCTCCTTGCCTCTAAAATGATATCCATCACAGGTTTGCTGAGGGATGGTAAAGGAGAGATTAAGTAATTAGCCAGGCTGCAAGGTTCAGTGTTAGAAGCTGAGGGCGCAGAATCTGGTTCTCCTGCTGAGACAGCAGGGAAGGAGTCTGAGGCAGGTGCCATGGAGATAACAGTGACACACTGCGCAGGAGGGGGTACCAGTGTTGGCGCGGCCAGTTTGGAGCAATCAAAATCATCCTTGGTTTGTCCTGCTTGATTTTTAGTACTACTATGGAGAGCAGAGGCAGAGGGGGGAAGGCACAGACTAATAGGTTTTTCCAGCTGAAGGATAGAGCATCCACTTTCCAGGCTTGTTTGTGGGGAGTCCTTGTGAAAAATTTGTCCAATTGGTAGTTTTGGGGAAAGGCAAACAGGTCTATATCTGGGCTCCCTCATTTGCTTGTCAACATGTTGAAAATCCTTGGTTCCAGTTTCCACTCGTGTGGGTCCATGAGGTTTCTGCTTAGTCCGTCTGCCAGTGTATTTAAATTTCCTGGCAGGAATTGAGCTTGTAGGTGCACTTGGTATCTCAAGGCTGTGTTCCACAATGCCATGGCTAGTCTGCACAGGGGGTAAGAATGTGTACCCCCCTGCTTGTTTATGTACCACATAACAGTGGTGTTGTCCGTCTTTACCATTAGTTGTCCTGAAAGAATGTGGTCCTTGAAGGCTGCCAGAGCATACTGTACAGCTAACATTTCTTTTTGATTGACATGCAGGTGCATTTGACTTGGGTTCCATTTGCCCTGAATGCACTTCCCTGCCAGGTGAGCCCCCCCATGCATAGTCTGATGCGTCTGTTGTTAGGGTTTGGGCGGCAGGGGGTGGTGTGAAAGGTAGTCCCTTGTTTTGGTGGCAGGCCTCTGCCCACCAAAGGAACTCTAGGCATAGGCAAGGTATGATAGGAATCATTGTTTCTAGGTCTTGACAATGTGGACACCATAGGCCTTTTAGATACCACTGTAGTTTCCTCATATGCAGTCTTGCATATGGAATTAGACGAATGCAGGAGGCCATGAACCCAAAGCCTTGCAGTATTTGTCTTGCAGATAGCAGGGGTTTTGTGGCCACTTGTTTGAAGTAGGTTGTCAAATGAATTTGTTTCTCTGGCATGAGGTAAGTCAGCTGGGAAGTTGTATTCAAGCTTGTTCCCAGGAATATAATTTGTTGACAGGGTACCAGGTGTGATTTCTTTTCATTTATGGTGTACCCCAGACAAATTAGAACCCTTTGTACAAAGGCCAGATGATTCAAAAGTATGTCCTGGATTTCTGCCTAAATTAGACAACCGTCCAGGTATGGGTATATTTGAATATTTCTTTGCCTGCAAAATGCAACAACTGGAGATAGGCACTTTATGAATACCCTGGGCGCAGTAGATAAGCCAAAGGACAGTGCAGAGAACTGATAGTGTGTGTAGCCTACTTTGAAGCGTAGGTATCTTCTGCAAGATTCCCTGATTGGGATGCGCAGGTATGCTTCTATTAAATCTAGTGTTGCCAACCAGGCATCTTTGCCTAGCATAGGAAGTAATTGGTTAAGAGTCAGCATCTTGAATTTTGGAATCTCCAAAAAGGTGTTTAGAGTAGACAGGTCCAGAATAGGATGCCATGAATTGTCTTTTCTGGGTACCAGGAAAAGTCTCGAGTAGAAACCTTGTCCCTTTTCCTCTTCTGGTACCAGTTGAATAGTCCCCATGCTTAAGAGAGAAAGTACTTGTTTTTGGGCCTCTGCCCACTGATTTGGGGGTAGGTCCGGCCACCCGCTTGGTGTTGGCAATGTGTGGAAGTGAAATCTGTATCCCTGGGACACTGTATTTAAAACCCATTTGTCCTGGGTAATTAGTTTCCAATTCTTTGCATGAAAAGCAATCTTTCCCCCCAAAGGGGCAGTCAGTTGATAAGTGCCTGGAAATTTTAAAAGGAAGTCACTGAGACAGTTTACCATAGGGGGGAGTCTTATTATTCCCAGATTTGGAAGTGGAGGCCCCCCACTGCTTAGTTCTGTGTGTCCCCGGGACTGAAACCTGAGGTTTTTGCTTTGTCTGGGTTTGGCTTGAGAAGACCTGGAAGGGGCTGGAAAGGACCAATTCTTAGAGGCCAGTGCCTACTAAATCTAGGAGGCTGAACTTGTAAAAAAATCTTTAACAGTTTGCATAGATTTAGCTTTATCTTCCATCTTTTTATGAACTTCCTCAGCCTTGTTGCCAAACAGGCGGCCCTGATTTAAAGGAACATCCAACAATTTAGCTTTAAAATAATCAGGCAAGGATTGCTCCTTAAGCCAAGCATACCTTCTGAGCACAGACCCAGTAACAACAGCCCTGTAAGAGGCCTCTAATGAATCAAAACCACATTGCAAAGTATGTTTTCCAACTTGTTCAGCAGAATGCATTAAATCCTGTAATTCTTTATTTTCCACACAGTCAGGAAACAACATCATTTTCTGTTTAAGCAGTCCAATAACATGTTGCTATGAAATTGGCAGTTTAAAGCCCTAATGGCCAAGGTTACAGAAGTGTAAACCTTCTTACCCCATCTATCCAGTGCCTTGGAATCTCTATCAGAAGGGGTAGGATTTGTAGCAGTAGAAGCCTTAATGCCCTTGGGCCCCTGTGAAATAGTCTCTGGATCTGCAATAGGATTTTTAAAAAGGAACTTGTGGGACTCAGGGACCCCTGTAGTATCTGTCAGGTTTTCTGGGAGCAGGAGGCAAGGAATCAGGGGCCAAACTAGATTCCAAAAAAGCATCATCAACAATGTCTAGTACAGGAGGAATAGCTAAAGGCCTATGTTGAGGTAGGAGTAAGAAATCCCTAAGCCTCTTTTTTGAATCAGAAAAATCCTGGCTTTCCCAGTGGAAATGCTCCCTTGGAGTATGTAAGGTTTTCCAAAAAGAAAAATCCTCAGGAGGGAAGCAGAGGGAATGGAGTCCTCTGCATCAGAATCTTCATAAGTAGATAATGGCAAATCCAGATCATCAGAAGAATCAGATAAAACAGAATCCTGATCAGAAGATTCATTAGAGTTATTAGATCTTCAGCCATTATTATCATTTGTTTTTTAGGCATAGAGGCCTGAGCATGTGGCCTGGGCGTCAGTTTTTAGGCATGGATCGAGATTTAGGCCTAAGTAAAGAAGGAGGCGTCTGTTTAATATGCAAGTCTGTAGGCCTGAATACACCCTCAGAAGCCGGTGCCTGCACAGCGGCTCTGGACCCATCCAAGGCAGAGACATCCGGGGGTTCCATAGTTGAAGCATCTCGTGGCATATCAGACTCCGAATGGGTCTCAGTACAGGCCTGAGAATCAGAAGTAGCAGGTATCAGGGGCTGCAAAAGTGCCTCACTGAGTACCAACGAACTGGCGACTGGCTTAGGAGAAGCATCATTGGCAGTTTTGGACCTCGGCGGTCTGTCTCTGTCTTTATCTTTGCGTTTTTTCAGAATATCGGTAGTCGGATGACTAACCGACAACATTTCTGGATAATTAAACTGAGAACCGAAATATTCACAGGCGAAAATATACCGACGACGGATAGTGTGCTGATTAAATAAAGCACAAAACCGACAGCAAGGTACGTCTTGGTCAGGGCCTAGGCAAGGAATACAGTACGAATGAAAATCTTTATGAGGTATTTGCTTTCCACAAGTAATGCAATTATTAACTTTTACTGACATCGGTAAGGAGCAAGAAAAAGTTTCCCCAACGGGGTATTTAGCTTTAGTTGAAGACTTCGGTTTTGAAACTTGAAAATGAAAATTTCAGGAGTTGGCCGACCGGCACTTGCGAACAGCTTCTGCTTCGGGCACCGCACGGCAAGAAAGACCGATGTGATTGTGTCGGCTGCATGTTTTATACCCCTGACGTCATGGAAGAAGGGACAGCAACTGACGCAGGACCCAAGACTTTGCTAATCAGGCCGACTGAGGGCTACCTGCAAGCAGATAACCCAAATGTAATGACTGCAACAGTGAAAAATGAAAAACATCATAGTAACTAGATTTGATGACTTCCAAGACTGACAATGGTTGCAGATGCAAATTTTAACAATTACAAGAGAATCGAGACGCAAAGCAAATTATAACGAGCATGTGGCATTCATATTTTGAAACTGCAGCCCAGGTAAGGAGGGGAAAGCTTTAATTCATAAGGACAAGTACAGCAGTCACAAAGACATGAGAAAAAAGGAGCCACAGGAACACAGACTAATAATTTGTTAAGGGAAGCTGAGAGCAGAGCAGACATCAAAGGGGAAATATTGTTTAGTTTTGGCATAGTGAAGGGTACCCTGTTGCATACTGACTGGAGTGTTGTGTCCCAAATGCAACACCATTAAGAAGCATTGCCCCAGTTTCTCTCTGCAACCCCACTAAAAACCTTCACCAATCACCTCAAGGGATCAGGATGTCATCAGAGAACTGAAACATGGTGATGCAGTCCTTTTACAAATTTACCAATGGGATCACTATGTATAAAAGCAGCAGCAAGGAGGATTTAAACACAACAGCAACAGGGCAATGCTAAGTCATCCAGTCAAATTGGTCAGCATCTTACCAAAAGTGAAAAAAAAAAATAATGGAACTGCCATGGAAGAACAAAGCATACTGGCAAGGTAACCATAAGGCAACTATTTAACAAGTTTAAATGAACTGTGACAAAGAGGCTTTCTCACAAAACGTAATGGCCAGGATAACTTCAACGATGAATTAGGGAGTGTAGTGGATGTAGCCAGTTTCCACTTTAGTTCTCTGACACTATGCCAGGCTCTGAGGTGTAAAGAGATAAGGCCACGACTATGACCAAGACAATCCAAATTCAAACAGGAAGTCACTTTTGAGACCTGAGCGACAGAGGATGGGACTGAACGGCCAACATCTGCTCACCCATCCTGGGGAAACAGGCTAGTATAGTAGTTCAGTCCTCCAGTTTCTACTATGCAACTGGAGCTGTGCCAGATGCAGAACATGGGTATGACAATGGATACAGGCTTGGCTCTACAAAGCTGGTAACAGCACAGAGGCATGCTCACATTAGGTGAAGGCAGTATAGACCTCTGAACTAACACGAGTGCTTTCATTAGCCATCACAGGGTGGGGGTTAGGGCATTTTGAAGAAAAAAAAGTCTCAATGAATGCCCAAATGATGACCTCTGTAATCAGCACTTTTCTCAAAGGGAACAGATGGGCTAGGAAAAGCTAACAATGAATGGGTCAATACATTACCAAGAGGGCAGATAGCCATCGAACATCTAGGGCCAAATCAAGCATGATATTAATAATAAAATTAATAGTAATGATGATAATGATATCTAATACTATGCCCTCAAACAAAGAAAATAATAACATGTTGAGAACCTGGGGCAGAACAGATAAATAAATAAATGCTTTCCCTTCAGCTGCCTGAAATATTAATGCTTATCTTTTTTTTCATTGCTTAAACATGACTGATCAAGAGTGTGTCTGCTCACTGAATTTTTAAACTTTACTACTTGTGGTGAAGTACATGGGCTGAAATAAGTAGGTTTTGCTGACTCCAAGATTGTACTGCTGTGAAGAAACAGCAGTCATGCAAGAAAATCTAAAAATGCCTCATACTTTCTCACCTTAAAATGAAGCTACATAAGTAAGGTGGAGATGAAGGCCCCTGCATGGGTGTGATCAGGGAGCTTGACTTCTGCAAAATCACTTGTGCTACCATTTTCTGTGTTCATTTAAATGTAAATCATTACTTGAATACACAGGTTTTGACACTGTAGTTCAGTTAATGATCTATGGGCTATTCTGAACATGCAAACGTGTTCAGAGCACTTTAGGGTCAATCAGAAATAGCACGCACACAGACACACACACACAGACACACACACACACACACACACACACACACACACACACACACACACACACACACACACACACACACACACATTCACACTTGACATACAGATTTTGTAATCCTATCTATATCTATATATTATATATCATAAATGCACACACATTCTCACAAAACAAATGTCCATTAGGGTCTTGTAGGGATCGATTTGCATGTTTTACTTGCACTGTTTATTTAATAATCACACTGCTAAGATACTGGGTATAAGGTGCATCAGTGATGACACCAATTGCTACAACACTGCACAGGTCCAGAAATGGGTAACAGAATACGAAAGGATATATGAAAATCAAAAAGTTGATCAAGACGAAACAAATGAAATCCACTTTTTAAAATGTATACATATAAGTAAGGAAGGGCCCTCCAGAGCAGAACAGAGATATATGCTTACAGTTTTCAAGGAATGCTAAATAAGAGTATGCAGCTCCCCCAGGCAAAAATGGAGGTGAGAGCCTTCTATTCAGTTCTGAAACTATTACTTCCGTTAAAAAAAACACGACGACAGGTAGAAGCAATTTAGAGCAGAACAGCCACCAACATGCTATAGTCATTAAATAATGCACCATACAGACTGTAAGAGCACAGCCATAGCCGGCCTTAGGCATAGGCCAACTAGGCAGCCGCCTAGGGTGCAGCTCTAGCAGGGGCACTTTTCAGTATTTATTTGGTGTAGGTAGACCTGGAGGGGGGCACCGGATGGTGTGGTGGGGGCGCCGTGGAGCCCTTTTGCCTAGGGCACCGCTTGACCTAAGGCCGGTCCTGAGCACAGCAGCATTCTCTAGAGAAATAGAGAGCGACAGTGAACAAAAATGAAAGCATCGAGATATGAATAACATACAAAAGTAAGAAAAATACACGCATACATATTTACTTACTTATTAATTAATCAGATCATGATTGCCTGCTATGAACTGTGACTGAGAGGTGTTACAACAAAGGAAGCATGTTTAACAGCTGTTCTTTAGTTAAGAGCTTCAAATATAGACAGAAGGACAACTACATCAGCATCAAAATGTAAACCATGGTATAGACATAAGCAAGGAAAATCTCAAGTCAGGTAAGCATATTTTTTATTTCTTTGCACATTCTACACTTGAATGAGCAAGCATGCAATCTTTCGTCTGCAAAATTTGTTCTGAAATATCCTTTTGCAGCATCATTATCTAAGCTGTTCAAGATTTGACCTGTCTATTTTGACTCTATAGAGTTTGAATAACCTAATGTGTAACCAAACTGCATTTTTATTACTGGACTGGCACCTAGCCAGTTATCAAACAAATAATCAGTTCTTTAGGTTACCAATGAATAAAAAATAATCAAAACAGTTTTATCTTACCACTAAGCTACTTTTTACAGACCCTGGCGACCCAGACAGAAGTCAGATGGCAGACATTTGGACTGTGTACACTTTAAAATAAGTTGCCTAAGTGCACATAAGTAGTCAATCTTTTTTTTTTTTTTTTTTTTTTAATTTTTGCATTATGAAACCTGATATGCATAACAACTGCCTTGGGTCTAAAAAAAACTGCTTGAAAAATGATCAGTGCATAACTGAAATCCACACCTTACACTCCCAAGAAACTGCATTCCAGCATCATCATTCATTATGCCACAGGGGAAAGGAGGTGCCCAGAGACAGCTTTGTTGTTAACAGCGAAGCACCCCTTTCCTCACTTAACTCTTCTACTAGCTAGACAGATGATACTTCTTTTTAATGCACTTTTTGTATACGCAAAAGATAACATTTTGTGCACACACAGCTAACACAATCTCTTCTTCCTCTTCTCGTCACACTGTAGTGAAAGAATAAGTGTTTCGCAGAAACTTTTACTGAAAAAGGTAGTCAACTGTACACCTCTTAACAGTCACAGATTTTACATAAAATACCTGGTATGCTGTCGTCTTGGTTGTCCCTCATAAAATTTGTGATTTTCTGGTAAATTGCTCAGCACTACAATCACTAAATAATGGCAAAAACACAGATTAATTAAAAGAAAAAATCTAAGGGAATAAGGAAAATTAAAAAAAAAAACATCTTTGACTTGGGGTCTTTGCCCTTCATTGTTTTTAGGTTTGCCCCAATTCTTCAGCTAAGACATTGAGAGCTATGGACTACTGACATTTTTGGCAGTTAAACATTGTGGTATTTGGGCCTACTAGCACTTTCACTACCCTTCTACTGGTGAATTTTACATTCCCCATGAGTGTTCTTACATCCATGGTTGATTTCTGAGTTAAATACCCCAGCACCTTCACTTCTGATGAGTTAATACACATTTCAGGTGCAAGGAACACAAATCTTTAGTAAACACAGCATATCAGATTGTTAATACTTGCAGTCCATTATAAGATTCAGCTGGAAAGGTACTTGGATACTAGCAAAAAAAAAAAAAACGTGAAGGACATACAGGGAAAAAAGACATATTACCTAGGCAATCAGAGTTTGAACTGCAGTTCAGGCTACTGTTGAAGCTGACATGGGGAATGTCAGAAGTGGTGTGACTTTGCCTGCTCACCTCTCTGTGAAGGTCGAGGAGGAAGGACATACATCCGGGCACTTGTTCTCATAGTAAATCCCTAACACAGGCTGGAAAATCACTTGGGAGTGTTGGCTTCAAGGTGGGGGGGGGGGGGAGGACAGTCTTAAGGAGTTACGTCATCCACTGAAGTGAGTGATGACCCTTTGCCAACTTCCCCACTGTAAAACATGTGTACTGGGGTTTTGGACAAAAAGCACAAAAATCTCAAAGCACCTATAATGACTGTTGGAAGAATGAGGTTCCCTCTTAGCCAACCCTTTCCCTAGTGGTGCATAATGAATGGTCCAAAAGACCAACAGAAGGATGGATTATCAGCAAGAAGTGGGAATAAAAAGAAACAAAAGTAACAGTGCAGAAAGGCCCAAGGTATAGAATACTCAATACTTTCTTGCATTCCTAACTATGAAACTATTTCAAGAACACAACTTTTAAGTAGAACCCTTTACTTGGCAAGTATCCTATCCAAATTAAATACTTATCCTTAGTTCTTTTAATTGTTTTTTGAAATGCACTTAAGGTGCAGCGGTAGTGTTGTTGCCTCACAGCAAGAGGTTCTCCAGTTCGATTCTCGGCTGGAGAGCGGGGAATGCCTTCTGTGTGGAGTCTGCATGTCCTCCCCGCGGCTGGGTGGGTGTTTGAAAGACATGTGTAAATGGGCGTGCTTTCGTTGAAGGTTGAACATCGAGCTGGCACCTCGGTGTTCGTCAAAATCTACTGCCAATCATTAGCGGACCGGAGTTCCGCTGTGGCGACCCCTAACCGAGAAAAGCCGAAAGACAACAACAACTTAAATGATCCTCCTCCCCGATCTTTTTTAAGTACATTTACTAAAATATCACATAAGACATAAGCACACATACATTAAAAGAACAGAAAGCAAACCATATGCTACTCCCTGATCTTCTTGAGTACAATGATCTCTATCACATCTACCAATAGTCTGATCACCCTCCAGAGACTGCTGGCAAGGTAATCCAAGAAGGATGAGCCAGGGTCCAATACACTTCTTCCTGTTTTTGAAGCAATGTCCAATAGTGTTATGGATTTGCACACACCCCATCCCACTGATCGACCACACGCAGACCTCCACTGGAGGGTTTCTATAAAGTGGGGTCTGCTTTCCCCCTGGGATAAGGGAAAACAAACAGGTGATCCCTTCTTCTGATCCTCCAGCTCCCCGATGCCATCCCTGAATCAGGGCTGCTGCTGGTGTGGCTGGACAACCGCACCCTTTGCCAAACAGCCAGCTGAAATACACAACTGTTCATTCTAAACATCAATCAGAAGTGAGTCATACAAACTTCTAATTTCTTTTGTTTTGGGGCTTCTTTTCTTTCTGCCAGAAGTCACTCTCTTGCTGGTATACAAATTAAGCTACAGTACAAAATTAGCATCAGATGAAAGAGGAAGTAAAAATAACATACAATTAACCTCAAAACAAGTAAGTTAACAATACCATTGGTTACAAACTGCCTTGGTCTTGCTTCTGACTGCACAGTTTGAATTTTCTTGTATTTACTTTACAAATTACTTTTAAGTAAGTCTATGGGATGAATCAAAGACACTTTTCAGCCACAACTCAGGCCAGGTGCAAAAATGCAACATACATACATTTATTGTGAAAGAGGTTACACAGATAATATAAAAGGGGATGGATGAACCTGGATAATGTACTGATAATCTGCAAAAAAAAAAAAAAAAAAACACATTTATAGGTTCATAGGTAGGTACTAGGCTATCGGCCCAAGGGCCTACGTAAGCCTAGCCAGCAAGGTTCCATAGCTTATGCCACCCAAGAAAGTTATTTTCCTGTGCTACTGTCGAGCAGAGACAGAGAAGTTATCCCCAGGGTGTATTTCCTATTTCCCATCCACTCATCAAGATTTTTCTTGAAGAGTGCTAATGAAGAACTTTGCTTGACATAGATGGGTAGCTTGCTCCAGAGTATAGGAAGTCTCTGGGACAGGAATCTATCCCTCCAGCGTGTCCTGTTTATTGTGGTGACAAGGTTTAGGTCCCTAGAGTGTGTAGCTCGGAGGGATTGGGATTTCTTTAGGTGTAGCATGTCCAACAGCTCTGGGTTTGACATAGCTTTATATGTTAGGCAGAGATCACCTCGGAGTAGGCGATATGCTATGGAGTAAAGCTGGAGTTTTTTGAGACGGTCAGTGTAGGGCATTTGTTTGAGGCCAGTAATCCTCTTTGTGAGGTACTTCTGTGGCCTTTCCAGCTGCTGCAGATGTCTTGTGAGGTATATTCCAAAAGGGGCGTTGTACTCTATAATGGGTCTAATGAGAACCCTTTTATGATGAGGTGTGCCACGTAGAAGGACTTCCTGACTACTGTGGCAATGTGACTATCAAAGGAGAGACTACTGTCCACCTGGGTCCCAAGGTCTCTTATCATGCATTCGGTGTTAAGTAGATTGCTGCCTATGTGGTAGTTCATGGGTACAGAGTTTTTACCAAAGGGGATGACACTGCACTTTTTGACATTGAGCTTGAGGCCATGGCTCTGACACGAGGCATCTGTCTCAGTGAGGCCCTTCTGCAGGATGCATACATCATTTGGGGACTTGACTATGGCTCCTAGTTTGCAGTCATCTGCGAACTTCGTTAGATAGAGGCCTTCTGTGTTAGCCTGTACTTCAGAGAAGTAGATACCAAACAGGAGAGGCCCCAGGATGGAACCCTGTGGTACTCCACTTGTCACTGCTTTGAGGTCAGATTTGAAGTCTGCAACTTTTACAGTGTGGGTACTGTCAGTGAGCCAGTTGGCAACCCATCTTGTGACATAGGGATTTTTACTCATGGTTTACAATGCATTGCTGTTTATACCTACCTTACACAGATTTCAAAGGTAAAAGAAAGCCATACCTTTAATAAATGGTAGGTTATGTAAAAGAACAGAGTGAAGATAATTGACTGGGTCATAATCAGCTGTCATCTTGAAAACAAGAATCAATCACGTCTATGGTCAAAAGGCTTCCCACAAAATTCAGCACACTTTTCTTGAGCGAGTACAGCTGTTTGCAGTGGTGTCCACATCCCATAGCAGACAGCAAGGCAAACTTTTTTCATGAAGGAATACCTGCCAGAAAGGGAAGGCAAACATGCTGCAGTCTTTAGCTAGCAGTCCTTTCTGCAGAATTTTGAACTCTGATACACAGTCAGACAATGAGCCCCAGAAGTCTTAAATCACTTGTCATTCCAGTGACTCATGCAACTTTCATACTGACAACATAGTCGAGACAAACATGCAGTGTTTTTTCCCCCCAAGACAAATATCAAAGAAACGTCTTTTCAACTCAACATCAAACAATGTTATATGCTTATAAATATCCACAGTACTTAACTAATTGCTGCTAAAACTAGGTTTTCCAGAGTAACAGTAATGAAAGGTTAAAATGTCACTATCTTTACTGAAAACATTATATTTAAAACATTGCTGTTACCACAGAGCCGAGATACTGCTTTTTGTCCTTTGTAATTTACAATTCAGATCATATAAGTTTTTCTCATCACATATACTTTGCCTCTCTTTAAAATAGCCTTAAGTATAGAAAAAAAACGATACATAGTACTCATTGACATTTGTCTGAAGCAGTTTCTTCACACACTAGTCTGGCTTTTTGTGAATTCCTGTATTCCTGCCTTCAGGTATCTGTCATTACATTTACTTCATGGCAGAAGGAGACAATAAAAAGCTTATTTACATAGTCCTTTAAATGTATTCTACCTTTCTTCCAGCCTTATTTCCCCCTCTACCTTGTCTACTTACCTCATGCCTTCTTGAATGCTTATGTGCATTCACACCCTACAAACACAATCTGGCAACCTATCCCTTGCGTTCAACATCCTCTCAATGAAGAAATTTCAGAGATCAGAGGAGGACACAGTTTCTACAATTTTCTGCTTGTGTCCCTCCCTCATCTGTCCTTCTTATTCAGGACAGACTTCTCCACATCTCCCTGATATGATCTTCGGTACATATATCACATTCCCCTGCCCCACTTTTTGGGAGGTTTCCAGTGAGAAGAATGCTAGCTTCTCTTTTCTCTAGTTATACCATTTCCCATCCATCCATCACACCTTCTTCTAGCTTTCCTGTGAACTCCAAACAACTTGATGTCCCTCTTCTTGTATGGCCTCAACAACTGCATACAGTACTCAAGGTGTGGTCTCTACCCAGGATCTATCACAGTGAGATTATTACCTCTTTGATTATGAAGTCTAAACCCCCTCACCAAGGATGCACCTCAGCATTCTGCTAGCACCCCCAGCCAAATCTAAAAATTACCGAACCAAACTAAGATGGCTCCATACTGCAAAAAAGACTACTATTGTCAACATATACCTTTGCTTCTCATCCATATTAACTAATACTTCCAAATCCAATCTTCACAAGCTTGAATTTATAGCAAAACTGCAATGACTGCAGCCAAGGCTAGAACTGAAAAAAGTCTTCTCACTAAATCACTCAAAAATGATACAAAATTTGTTCCACAAATCAATAAAAAGTCCAAAACCATCAACTACAATTTTCAGATACATTCCTTCAAGACCACTTAGATTTTAACATCACAACTTCATAGACATACCCAAATCAATCACTTTGCCGACTCTATATTTTCTGTACAAGCACAATGAAATTTGTAATTCCATACCTCTAGGTCTTAGAAATTAATCTATTCACCATGCTAAATTTCTCCATAAGTTAAAGACTCATCTAGCCTCTAACTAGACATGTCACTGTGAATAACCTCCTCTTAGTACAATCCATTTCGTCTGTAACTTTACAACTCTGGAGCTTTTCTGCCCAGGCCTATACTGAAAATGGGATTTTGCTCAGTCAGACTTGCCCTGTAAATGAATGAATAATAAAAAAAAATATCCTTTCCCTGATGTACTGCCATCAGTTTTACACCATCAAGATGCTGCTACACATGGTTTGTTATGGCCCAGGTGCAATACTCTGCATTTATTTGCAAGGATCTTCAGCTGCAACCTTTCAGCCTCTTCAGTTAGCCTTTCCAAATCACTGTACTTGCTACAACCCTTTGTGGCCCAACACTGAACTATGTAGCAGTCCATTTTTTTTCATGATTCTGATCATAACAATTCCCATTTTCTTAGCAGTTGTCTATACAACACTTAGTCAAAGGTATTGATGAAATCTATGTAAACCACACATACTGACACCAAACTATCATGTTCTCCTGTAACCCAGTCATGCAACTGGATCAGATTTGACTGAGAATTTTTTCTTGTAATGAAGCAATGCTGGTGGTTGTTTTAGATACTGAAGTCCTCTACGAAAATAAACAGCCTTTCACTCAGGACTTTCTCAAATACTTTCCTTGTTACTAATGTTAAGGTAACAGGCCTATAGCTTCCTGGGATTCTTCTTGCCCTACCATTTACCACACCTGCTGTTCTCAGTCTTTAGGCACTCCCGCACTGTAGCTGGGAGAGTATGCTCAATGGTTAGGGGAGGGCCATAAGAAAAGAAGAAACTTTTACTTACTCAGTCTTTTCTGACCAGCCTTTCATCTTTGCTCACCCTAGTCAGTTCAGTTCACCCCTCTACTAACCACCAAAAAAAAACATTTGTTCCCCCTCCTGACCTGTTCTGACCACTCCCTTTCAAGCTCATGCCTTTGCTGCCCTAAACCCCCTTGCTATCCTTTTACTATCCTCCTTTTGTACTATGCCTCTTCTACCTCTCCATACCCACTTTTCAACTACCTGTATTACCCTACCTTTTTATAACTGTCAGCCTCACCTTTCTGTGTAGCCACACTTGCTTTCTCCTGGTTTAATCTACTCCTCAGCTGATTGTCAAAATATATCAGTCCTGCATTCTTGACCCATTCCCATAGCCTATTCATTCCTTTAATTCATCTCCAGCCCCTCACCCCATACATCAAATATATCCATCTCCCCAAGTCTTCGTAATCCACTCATCTAAAATCTCATACCATATTGTTTTCCTTCAACTCTTAACATTTCTACCACTTTAAAACCACAAATTGGCAAGACCATTCCCGACTTCCTCCTTCCCTATCCCCTTCCATACTGGTCAGGACCGCATCCAAAAATGCTATCCTTTCTGGTACACTTGCATCAGTTTATTGAACTCCTCCTGGTCCAAAACCTTAGTTAGCTTCTACTGTCTTCTGCTCAGAATCTCCCAGTCCGGTGCTGAAAGATTCAGATCCCACAGAACTATAACTCACTTCATCTTACCCAACTACCCAAAACATTCAAACTAATTTACTAATTCATCTTGTCTTCCTCCTTTCATGTCTAGCGACTGGGACACTGTATCAATTCACCAGCATCCTCCTTCCTCTACCTTAACTGCCAGCGTGCATAGGTTGGTCCCCACCCCACATGAAATGCTGTTTCTTTTCTTCTTAGGCTTAACATTTGAGGCTATGCTTTATATAGATCACTACTCTACCTCCACCTCTACCTTGTGACTCCTGAACAACCTGTACCCAAGCACATCCATACTCCAACTCCTTCTGGTCACTGACCAGCAATATCCACCCTTCCTTCATACATTACCACCTCCAGCACACCATCTTCCTTCCCAGACAATACAAACGGCAAGGTAATACTACCCAACCATGTTCAAAGTCACCTTTGTTTGCTCCTCTGTTAGCCTCCAAGTCTTTTTTCCTTCTTACTATCAGATAAATTACTTCTCTTCTACATCTACAACCAACCCTCCCCATTTTGGTTTAACGATACTATCACTGAGCTGTATTATTGAAATGTCAGGACTCTTAATGTTGAGTCCCAAAACGATGCTAACAACAACAAAAAAAGACAGAGAATACAGAACAACCAATATCGAACACAGTTCTTTTCCTTTAGACTTTTTTTTTTGCAGAGGACAAGTCCTCCTCCATCCCCCAAATGTGGAGGCAAGCCCCACACACCCCTGAACTTATACATACCAACTCCAAGATTGCCACAACACAGAGAAAAGTGAATATTCTGAAAAACAGTAATCTTGGACTTAATATATTTAAGACTGAATATTTGGTTATTCGGGCTCTACATTTCAAGACTCCACATTGCAAGTCCTGACATTTCAAATGGTTAGTTATCTCAACGTTGAGATGCACTTTCTAGTCCAAGTCCAAAAAATACAGAAGATACCCCATTTCATCATGTTTCAACTAGACAAAGGTTCAACCAAACCAAAAAAAAAAAAAAAAAATCAAACCTCTAGACAGAAAAAAAATGATGGTCCCGTCAGCTAGTTAAAACTTCATAACAAAGTGATTTGGGAGGAAGGGAAAACCCCATTCACCCAATATCCTCTTTGATCACACAACTGCAATGAAAAGACAAAAGCCTAAACACCAAAATAGCTGCTGGATTGTGCTAGCAGTGACTTTCTTTTAATGATAAATTTTGATCAACTGAGTTCAACATCAGCAACTTTAAATTGCCAAGATGAAATTTTGTCCAGTTAATACCCAATGCAAAACATGATAATGAATGAAGAATACACTTCCTGTGATCACAGTACCATGGACAAAATCACTAGTTAAAGTTAGACTCTGTGGTAATTTTCGCCATAAAGGAGGAAAGAGAGCACACAGTCAGTTTCTTCATGGAAAACCACATATTGCAGATCAACTGACAAAGCATGCAGTCGAAAAACTACTACCAGAAAAATGTATTTTGCATGAATGGTATATACAGTCTATAAAAGCAGCATGATCAAATAGACAAAGTCATCTTTTACAACACAAAATATTAAATCTCAAGGTGGTACTAGCTCCTTCAGGGGTGACTTCAATAGGAGGGTGATTTAAGGAAGGTTTTTCAGACCATCAAAGAAGTCAAGGATGAGGAGTTAAGGCCCTCATGAAAATTAGATATTATGACTAAGTTCACTTTGATGAAAGAAGGACCAAGAACAGAAGTGAAAATCTGCACCAGATATTCAAGCGCCAAAGGAATGGAAGCATGGTCAGGGTCCATCACCTTTGTAGTGGCACATATTTAAATACAAGCAGGCTGATTTTGCTAATATTTTCAAGTGTTAGGCACCTGTGAGGAGAACATAATTTGCACACTCTGGAAAAAGCAGATGGATTGTAGGCCACTGCCAAGTGAAGGACTGAATGTTTGGTAAAGACACCCAGTTGCTAAGATAAGAATGTCCTGAACAGATGCAACAGTAGTGGCTCTTCCACTAAAGTTAAGGCTGAAGCAGAGAAAGCCATACTTTTAAAAGTCAATAGGAAGCTACAAGAATAAATTTTGGATTTGTGCTGCTTGGCTTACTGGTTAAAACTTCATCACTGAAAAAGAGTGGGGTGTAAACAAGTCCAGGGAGCCATTTCTGGACCACAGCATCTGTTGGGGGGGCAGCCTCATGGAACTAAGGGATGGAACCCTGACTGATCTAGATGATTTGTGGTCAACTAGCAGAACAAACACTGGAGAGGTCAGGCTGGCAGGATGAATGTCAGAGGTTGATGCTAGTTCAACAATGCTGTAGGGAGGAAGTCACCTTTGGGTCACTGCCTTGGCTGAAACAAGACAGGGCACTGGGTGTTGTGCCAGTCCCTGCGGATCACATGCAATGTTGTATCAAGTAAAGCCTGGGAATTATCTGTGGTTGCATGCAAATCTCCCAGAGAATGCAGCAATTGGAGTGCTCAAGGGAGCTACAGTGGGGGACTGTGTAATGGCAGTCAGGAAGGGAAGCCTGCCAGAGTAGACAGATTTCTACATTCTCTACTGCCCAACTCTCATCTCCCTGGGAAATAAATGGGTGGTTTCAGCCCTCCACATGGACAATGATTGGTCTGTAGGGGAATCGCCCTGATCACAACTGCCTTGTTCTTGCCTAACACAGGAATGAACACGTCAGAGTGCAGAAAGGGTAACCACTTACCATACCTCTCAACCTCTTAGGACAAGTGGTCTGGATAAAGCCAAAAATAACGGGGGGACAAAGGCCTAAAAATAGGGACAGGTTTTAAATATTACTCATATAAACTTAGAAAGTTATAGGAAAAAAAGATTTTGTGTTACCATGTATTTTTCGGAAGGATAAGAAGTCTGAAACTCGTGTCTGTCATTATTTTAGTGAACTCAATCCTCATTGATTTGCCAGAAAATTACAACTTTTATGAAGAACAGATCAGAAATATCAGGCAAAAATCTGGACACTGTGTAAATTGAACAGTTGAGAGGTATGCCACTGACCAAGATCTGGTGGACATGCAGGTAAAATGGGCAATCCTTGGGTGCACATTCTCAGTGGTGGGATGACAGAGGAGTTGATGCACTAGCAGTTGGTTTTGGACGTAGAAATGGTTACAGCAAGGCTTGCCCCAATGTCAGAATAGTTTCCAAGTTACATGGAGAGACCTAAGTAGGAAGAGGATGAGCTTGTTCACAAGTGAGCTGGCCTCCCCTAGAATGTGGTTAGCTAACAGAAAGTGATTACTTCACCTAATCCACTTCCATACTGTCAAGGGTTCCCAACAAAGGGAATAGGCTTTACTTCCCCTTCTGTTAGCTGATACACCAGATCACAATTATGTTGTTAGAGTAGATGGCTATTACACCCTACAGAAGGGTGTCCTAAATGGCGTGAAACACCAAAAGGACTGCCTTTATCTCCAGTACAGTCATGTGCAAAGCTGCTGAAAAGCAGTCCAAACAATTCTGAAATGTCTGCCAGATGTAATGGCTCACTCATCCTAGAGTTGATGCGTTCAGGGTGACTGGTTGACAAGGGAGTGAATAATCGGAAGGGGTTGCCCTCATAATAGACTGGGCAGGTGTGTCCACCACTGCAGGTACATCCTGTAGACTTTGAAAATCTACACAAGATGGGATATTGATCTGCTGATTGAATCTACTGGACTTTCAGTGCCCAATTTAACACCAGTATCAGATACTTACCAAGAGGTACCACTAGTACTGCAGCTACAACACCCCGTGTCTTGAGACAAAGGTGGATATACGTCTTTTGACAATCCAGAAGTAAGGATACACTGGCTTAAGAGTACTATACCTGTTCACTTGAAAATATGCAAGCAGTCAAGGTATCCAAGTTGCAGCCACTGGATATGTTAGAAAAGAAGTGCTTAAATCAGACATTGCAAGGCTCCAGTAATTTCTAGAGAATGAAACACTGCCAGTACAAATTCTTAAAGTGAAACCAGATCATGAACCAATGGTACAGTTACAATTCAGTCATTCAGGTAAATAAATATCTGGGATTCTTGCAGTGTCTGGTGGATACCACTACATACATAATCTTGTAAACCTTGGAGGCTGATGTGAAAGCAAGCAGAAGTGACCGAAACTGGTAGTGATCTGCTCCCATTCAGAAATGAATAAAACTTCCTGGACTCTTCAGCAATTCTATTGGGGAGGTAAACATCTTAGAGCTCTAAAGAGCACATCTGATCTCCTTTAGACAAGTAGGAAAAGACGACCTACAGCTTTACTCTAATCATTCAAAAGGTTTCTCTGTAATTAAAAGTAATTTATTAGACTACTTACATTTAGTATTAGCCCGAGATTCGTGTGCCTTTTTGGCACTAAAAGAATCTGAGTAAACTTTCGACCCTTTCTGGTCTGGTGGAACCTCTTTTTTAAAGACAGCAATGGCCTCTCTTTCCTTACAGTATTTTTTTCAAGGGGCAGGCTGTCAAGCAAGGATAGTAATTATGGGGGGGGGGGGGGGGGGGCTGAATTGTATAATCTGAATATTAGTGTTCTTATCTACCTGCCCATAATGACAGACTCCCAAGCAGATGTGAAGACACACAGAACCACAACTGCCTCCAAACATGAATAACTGGGCAAGGTCTTAGGGTTGCTGCTGCTGGCCACCCTTAGGTTTGGGAAGATGAGACCATAACTTTTAGTTATGTACTCACCATAACTTCAGATGTTTGGGATCCATCTCGCCTACATTCTGACTGATGGGTTCGGAGCCAATCCCTTGGCTCCAACTCGGCACGCTTATGCCAAAGAGCGAAGTCTCTTATTGGCTGAGCTTACTATATCCCAGGATGCACCACTACCAGTCCCCCAGATCTAGTTTGTCCGCATACATGCACGCACTGCTTATATAACATCGCCAGATGAAACAAGATAAAAACAGTAGAACTCAAACCGTTCAACCTCTTCTGATCTCCAAGGCAGGGGGAAGGAGGGTGGGTATTAGGAATGTAGGCGAGATGGATCCCAAACATCTGAAGTTATGGTGAGTACATAACTAAAAGATGTTATGTGATCCTATCTCGCCTACATTCTGACAGATGGGACAGCGTCCCTAGCACCTGAATCCTGGGTGGCTCACTGGAAAACACTCCTGAGTACCGTGGAACCAAATGATGCTCGCCCTTTAGATGCCACATCCAATTTATAGTGGGAAATGAAAGTGTGCGGGTTGGACCAAGTAGCCGCAGCACAAATCTCAGAAATAGCGAGCTTGGAATGAAATGCAATAGAGGTAGCCATAGCTCTAGTAGAGTGAGCTTTGACAGATGTTGTAAGTTGCTTATTTGAAGAGGAATAAGCCTGAGTTATGCAATCTCTAATCCATTTGGCAATAGTAGCTTTAGTGATGGTTTTACCCAGTTTATTATCTGAAAAGGACACAAACAATTGGTCTGTTTTTCGAATTTGTTGAGTCCTGTCTAGATAGAAGCGCAATTGCCTGTGAACATTCAACTTATGCAAGGTGTATTCCGCTTTGTTTGAAAATTTTGGAAAGAAAACTGGTAGCTCTAGAGATTGTTGGAGACAGAGATTAGAACAAACTTTTGGAACAAAAGATGGATTAGGCCTAAGTGATACTCTATCCTTGTGAAAAATCAAGTACGGTGGTTTGATAGATAGGGCTTGAAGTTCTGAAACTCTTCTTGCAGAGGCAATTGCAATTAAGAAGGCAGTTTTCCAAGACAGATATTTCAACTCACAAGTAGCAGCCGGTTCAAAGGGGGAAGATGTTAAGGCACGAAGTACCAAATCAAGATCCCACGGAGGCACAGGATGAAAAACTGGGGGTCTTAAAAGCACAGCACCTTTCATGAAAGTTTTACATAATCTGCTACTCATCAATGGTGGGTCTATGGATTCATGAAATTTGGAGATAGCTGCTAGTTGGACTTTAATAGTAGAGACTGAAGATCCTTGATTAAACAAGGATGTTAAAAATTTCAAGACCTCTGGTATCGGGGCCGTAATAGGGTCTAAGCCTCTGAGTTGAGCCCAGATAGCAAACCTCTTCCACTTACTGTGATACAATTTCTTAGTGGTGGGTTTGTGGGCTGAAGATAAAATGTGAATAACTTCCGGGTCCAAGGTGTGATTTCTGACTAAAGTCGGAAGTGGAGGAGCCAAGCTGTTAATTTCAAAGTGTGAAGGGACTGGTGCTGTTGTCCCGACTGATGAACCAGAAGGTCCGGAGTTAGATCCAAAAACCAAGGACCGTCCCGAGTATATTTCTGTAGGTAGGGGAACCATACCTGACGAGGCCAGTACGGAGCAATTAGAATCATTGTGAACCCCAATTGGGAAGCTTTCTGGATGACTTTGGGGAGGAGTGGAACCAGAGGGAAAGCATAAAGCAGTCCTGTTGGCCAAGGTTGAACTAGAGCATCCGTAGCTGCCTCCCCTTGACGCGGGGTCAAGGAAAAGAACCTTTTGCACTTCGTGTTTTGTGGTGTTGCAAACAGGTCACAGCACAGAATCCCCCATCTTTTGAAAATCTGAGCTGCTACTGTTTCGTTCAGGGACCACTCGTGAGGAGAGAGAATAGTCCTGCTCAGTCTGTCTGCCAATACATTGGGTTTTCCTGGAATGTGGGTCGCTACCAGGAAGCGGTTGGTAGCCACTGCCCATTCCCACACCCTCATGGCCTCTCTGCAAAGGGGGTAAGATCTGGTCCCTCCTTGTTTGTTTAGATACCAGACCACCGACATGTTGTCTGTGTGGATAGCGATAATGCCTTGAGGGAGAAACTTGTGGAGGGCTTGTAGGGACAGAAGTACAGCCCTCATTTCCAACACATTGATATGGAGAAATGTTTCGTTTGGAAGCCAAGAACCCTGAACTGACCTGCCCAGACAATGCCCCCACCCGTCTGGGAGGCATCCGTTGTCAAGGTGGCCACGGAGGGTATAACAAAAGGTCTTCCCTGATTCAGATTGGATGACAGAAGCCACCAGCGAAGGTCCCGTTTGCACGTTTCTGTAATCAGTATGTGATGATTGAGGGGGAGATCCTGAAAAGACCATTGTGTCGATAACAGCCACTGAAGAATCCTCATGTGCAATCTTGCCAGAGGAACTAGGAGAACCGTGGCAGACATTGAACCTAAAAGTTGCAGGACCATCCTGGCTGGGGCTTTGGATCTTAGAAGCAGGGCTCGGGCTTGACCTTGTAATGTTTGTATCCTTTCGGTAGGAAGGAAGATTCGCATTAATTTTGAGTCTATCTCTGCTCCTATGAATCTTATGCGCTGAGAAGGCAGCAAGACAGACTTTGACCAGTTGAATGTAATTCCCAGGGAAGCACCCAGGGAGATGGTGGCTTGTAGGTTTTCTAGTAGTAGATGCCTGGTGGTGGCAGTCAGGAGCCAATCGTCCAGATAGGGAAACACTTGGAATCCGAGACTCCTCAGGTGAGCAGTCACTACTGCCAAACACTTGGTGAACACCCTGGGGGCTGTGGTGAGACCAAAGGGCAGTGCACAAAATTGGAAATGACTGTCTCCCAGGCTGAAGTGCAGATACCTCCTGGACGCCTGATGTATCGGTATGTGATAATAGGCGTCCTTGAGATCTATGGAGCACATCCAAACATCTTTCTCCAATAATGGGAGAATGGATTGTAAAGTGACCATTCGGAATTTGGACTTCATGACGGACTGGTTTAGTTTGCTGAGATCCAAAATGGGTCTCAGGTCCCCTGTCTTTTTTGGCACTAAAAAGAACCTTGAGTAATTTCCGGATCCGATCTGGTCTGTGGGGACCGGTTGGATGACTCCTTTTTCTAGCAGCTTTGAAGCTTCTAAGGCTGCAATTTCCCTTTGACTGGGTGGTGGGTCCGGGATTTTTGGACGGTGGGGTGAGTGTGTGAAGGGAATGGTGTAACCTCCGGCAATAATCCGAAGCACCCATCTGTCCTGAGTAATAGACTCCCAGGCTTTTAGGTGCTTGGCAAAACGGCACCAGACTGGCTCCGGAGCAGCACAGCCGGGCAATCCCTCATGAAGTGTGGGAGGCTGAAGAGCCACGAAAGGACTCACGGTCTCCAGTGTTGCGGGGGCCTCTGCCGCCTCTGGGACGGCGTCTCCCAGAAAAATTTCCCCGTCCTCTGCCTCTGGAAGGGGAATCTTCCTGCTGTTGAGGAAAAAATTTCTGTGATTTGCAGAACCACATTTTCCCTCCTCTTTTAGCCTTGGGATAAGGCCGAAAGGGAGTGGAATAACGTGCTCCTACGGCAGATAAAGTCTTTCCCTCCTGCTCACAGCGGGTAAGAGTGTCTTTTACCTTGGGTCCAAACAAAGAGGACCCATCAAAGGGAGCGTCGGCAAAGGAAGACTTGAAGGCCTCCGCGAAATGACACAAACGGAGCCAGGCTTGTCTCCGTAGAGCCACGCCTGTGCCTGCCGCTCTGCCCGCCCCTTCGGCCGCATATGAAATGAGCCTCATGGACGAGTTAGAAATCGAGTTAAGGATAGCCAACTGAGAGCTAACCGACTGGGCTAGCTGCTCAGGTAGGTTACCTGAGAGGGAGTCTGAGAGCTCCTTGACTAGATCCCTCTGTAGTCTGGTGAAATGTGCCAAATAATTCAGGGACCTCAGAGTAAAGGCCGCTGAAGTCAGGGTGCGCTTCCCGTGCAGTCCATGCTCCTAGACTCCTTATTAGGAGGATGGACGGACGTTGAAGCCTCTGCCATGTCCTGCTGGGTAGCAGATGCCACCACCATGGCATCTACAGCCACGCCTTTAGTTAAGAACTCCTTCTCGGGTGGGGCAGACAAAAATTTGTTAGGGCGAGAAGGCACTGGTTCCACAGTATCTGGATGTTCCCACGCCCTCCGACAAACCAAATCCAGGAGCTCGTGAAGGGCGGAGACACCCAGGAGGCGGAGGGCTGAGCCCCGAAGGCCTTGAGAAACACCGACTCATCAGCGGAGGGGGGTTTGGAATTCCAGCCGCCTCATTGCTTAAGGATCTCTAGAATGTCTGCAAATGAGACATCATCCGAGGACGACTTTGGGGACCCCTCCGCATCATCAAGATCAGTGTCCGATGTAAGAGACTCGTCGGGGGAGTCCACGTGCTTCCTCTTGCACGATCTCTTCCTTGGGGCTCCTCCGAAGACAACTCCGAAGAACCCTCAGGAGGAGGGGAACCCCCCGTGGGGGTAACCTCAGGCCCCGGGGCTCCGCTGCCTAGAGACAGGGGAACTGCCAAAGACCCAGTCTCCATGCCCAGGGAAGGTGCCGGTAAAGCCGTAGAGATGGCCGAAGAAGACTTGGCCAAGGCACTCCTCATAGCTCTGAAAGCCGGACCCCCAGAATCCTGGGAGGGTCCGGTCCCCGGAGCCATGATAGCAGACGGAAGTCCCGCGGCCGAAGCACCGAGAGGGAGGCTCGGAACCGACAGCATTGGTCCCGAAACGTCACCCCCGGGTCCAGCCGAAGAAGTCCGTGTGCTAAACTCGGACCCGAAGGCCGGGGTTGGAGTAAGGGTCGGAGCCGACCCCAGGATCTCTACTGGCTCCATCAGCACCTGCTCCGACGGAGCCGAAGCGGTCGGAGGAGGAATGGCAATGGAGTGGGCTATCGGCTCCGAAGCCAATTGGGTCGGAGCCGAAACAAATTTTTGAAAGACTGGGGACTGGAACAGTCTTTGGAGCACCCTGTCTATATCCGAATCTGACATCCTCGATGACCTGGAAGAGACCGAATGGGTCCGAGTAGGTCTCTCCAACGGCTCCAAGGGACTAGGGGACCGGCTCCGAGGCGACTCGATAACTATCGGCGCCGAAGGAGTGTCCAAACCAATTTCCATCGGTGCCGAAGAGGACTTCGGCGCCGAGGAGGAAGTGTCTGAGCGGACAACCTTCATCGGCTCCGAGATCAGTGGAGCCGATGAAGGTGACCCGCCTCTCGATGCCCCAGCCGTCGGCTCTGAACCCAGAGGAGTCGAGACTGGAGGCATCGAGGCAGACCGTTCCACCCTCAGCTCCGAAGTCCGTGGAGCCGAAGGAGAAGCCTGCCTATGTCTTTTGGCGGTCGGGTCCGACGGACTGGTCGGAGCCGACGCCCTTTTCTTTTTAGCAGGAGAAGGAGAGGACGCTAATGCTTCTTCAAAAGAGGGTTTTATACGGCCTTTCAAAATAAGTTTATTTTTCCTCTCTTGAAGGACCCTCGAGGAAAACGCGTGACACACGCTGCAGGACTCCTGCAAATGTTTGGCGCCCAAACAATATACACAGAGAGAGTGGTCATCTGTGATTGACATTTTAAAACTGCACTTAGTGCACTTCTTAAAGCCCGAAGGCCTAGGAGCCTGAGACATTATAGCAACAAATTTAGTAACTCTATCACAGAAAAACACACTTTTTTTTTTTTTTTTTTTTAAATGACTGTCACTACAATGATTAGGTTACGGTTGCCAATTAAGATTGACAGTCCGACAACTACAGAAAAAATAACTAAAGGGGATCCTAGAACCCCTAAGGATTTGAAAAACAATTGACTGACCGGGAAAGGCCCTTCAATTCAAAGGGGCCTCTAGTCAGAACAAACACACAATCACACACAAATTTTTCCACAAAAATACCAGTCACACACAAAAAGTACGGTATAGCTGTTAAAACAGCTTTTTGTTATAGAATTAGAAAATTCCTGACAGAAATAGTTAGTGAAAAACACTACTTAGCTCAGCCAGCTCGAGACCACGTCTTTGCTAGTTAGCGGCAAACGAGATCTGGGGGACTGGTAGTGGTGCATCCTGGGATATAGTAAGCTCAGCCAATAAGAGACTTCGCTCTTTGGCATAAGCGTGCCGAGTCGGAGCCGAGGGATCGGCTCCGAACCCATCAGTCAGAATGTAGGCGAGATAGGATCACATAACATCGGATGTTTTGCCACCTGTCAGGGCTCCTTACAGATTGCTGTTTTTTTTTTTTTTTTTTTTTGTGATTAAACATCACACCTCAACCACATCTGCTGCTCATTCTCTATATCCTAGAAAAAGACAACTAAGATGGCTGAAATTAACACCCTGAGAATAGATGGCCTTGCCCTTTTTCAGGTGTACCTTACTTAACCTTAACTTCAGGGGCAAAAATGCATGGGCCTGGAATGGGAAAAGTCATGAATGCCGACTTAACATCCTCAGCAACATCTGTGAACCTGAGCAATGAGTTCTGCTAAACCACCATGCCACAACCTGCAGCTACAGCCCTACTCTTTTCAGTAGTACATGCAGCTGGCATCATCAGGTTTGCCACATCAGATACAACTGACACATGGGAGAATCACTTTCCACTAACAGATCCTTCAGGCAACTGAACTAGTGCCTGGAATATTTCATTTGTCAAATTCCAGTGAAAATCCAACACGTGCAAAGAAGTTTAGAATCCTCAGAGAAAATGTACAGGATGAATCAGCTTGTTTCTCCAAGCAGTACACACTGCTCTGGTGCATGGAACGCATGGATCTGGAGAGCTGGAGCCTTTTTAAAGGAGATGTAAAGTATCTGGAGTGCGCATCTCTGACTAGTAATTCAACATTTGGGATAATATGCCTCAGACACACAAAATTGCAAATGGTTTGCATTTATTTATTTTCTTAGATTTGTTTACCGGGAAAGTCCGACTGGACCATAAGCCCATTTTCAGCGGAGGCCCGGGGAGAAAAGCTCCACAGAAATACAAGCAATATACAATAACTGGATAGTACAATAGTATAAATACAGTAAGATGCAAAATACATATCGTCTAGTTAGTCTATACAAAGTAGTATTCAATACAGTTTTCTAGTAGATACAATTTCAAAAAGAAAAACCCAAGCATTTCAGTGAAGATCACTGTGAGGAAAAAATAAAGTTAGCAGTGTGTACATATTAAAAGTACAGTTGTGTACACTTACCACAAATGTAGATGTTCGAGTGTATTCACTGTTGCAGTCATCACATTTGGGTTATCTGCTTGCAGTAGCCCTCAGTTGGCCTGATTAACAAAGTCTTGGGTTCTGCGTTGGTTGCTGTCCCTTCTTCCATGACGTCAGGTCGTCAGGGGAATAAAACATGCAGCCGACGCCATTACATCAGTTTTTCTTGCCCCAGATGTCAGGTGCCCCCCTAATGGGAAGCAATTAAATCTATAAATATACAAGGTTATACCTCCAACAGTAAAAGTAAATACACCAAAAAGGTTTTGCGCACAGTAGAGTAGAGTAAAGGTATAGCCCAAAGAAGAAAGGGGGCTGGAGGGAGGGTAACCAGGACTGCAACAGTGAGTACACTCGAACATCTACATTTATGGTAAGTGTACACAACTGTACTATGTTCTTCATGTTTCACTGTTGCAGTCATCACATTTGGGTAGATTCCCAAAGCTGAGGATGAATTTAGATAGCATTAGGACCAGCGATAAGGCCCTGCAAGGCTGCAGTGGCAAAGCCAGCTCTGGATTTAGAGAAAATTGTCAGGTGGTAATGTTTGGTGAAAGTATGTACTGAACTCCAGGTAGCAGCTTCTAGGATGTCCCTGGTAGGTATGCCTCTGAGAAAGGCTGTAGAGGTAGATGCAGCCCTGGTAGAGTGGGGTCTGATCCCCTGTGGGTTAGGTTTTCCATTGTGCTTGTAGCAGAAATGAATGCAATTGCCTATCCATTTGTAAATGGTTTGCTTTGAGAAAGCCTTCCCCTCTGCCTCTGCAGCGAAAGCCACCAGCAGTTGGTCAGATTTCCTTTGAGGTTTAGTCCTGTCCAAATAGAATCTAAGTTATCTGTGCATGTCTAAGGAGTGCAGTATCCATTCCCCTTTGTTCTGTGGGTTAGGAAAGAAGGTTGGCAAATGAATGGATTGATTATGGGCCACACTGGATACCACCTTGGGCATGAAGGAGGGATTGGCCCTGAGGGACACCCTGTCCACCTGAAAGATGATGAAAGGCTCCTTTGCCATGAGGGCCTGTAATTCATATACCCTTCTTGTTGAAGTGATTGCTAAAAGGATAGATGTTTTCCAAGAGAGGAATTTTAAATCCGCAGTGACAGCTGGCTCGAAAGGAGGAAGGGTGAGCTTTTCCAGTACAAAGTTAAGGTCCCACGCTGGAGATGGGGCTCTCCTGGGTGGTCGTAGATTTTTGGCCCCTCTGAGGAACTGCTTAAGCAGTGGATAAGAGAAGAGAGGAGGTTCTGTGTTATAATGAGCTGAAATGGCTGAGGCGTGAATTTTGATGGAGGAGAAAGACAGGCCCTTGTGAAGCATCTCAGTTAAGTATTGTAAAATCTGAAGTAAATTGGGCACTGCTGTGCTCATCCCTTGAGATTGGTTCCAGGCACAGAATCTTTTCCATTTTTCAGCATAAGATTTTCTAGTACTAGCCCTCCTTGCCTCTAAAATGATATCCATCACTGGTTTGCTGAGGGATGGTAAAGGAGAGATCAGGTAATTAGACAGGCTGCTAGGTTCAGTGTATGAAGCTGAGGGTGCAGAATCTGGTTCTTCTGCTGAGACAACAGGGTAGGAGTCTGAAGCAGGTGCCATGGGGCCAACAGTGACACACTGCACAAGAGGGAGTACCAGTGTTGGCGTGGCCAGTCTGGTGCAATTAAAATCATCCGTGGTTTGTCTTTTTGATCTTTAGTAGTACTTTGGAGAGCAGAGGCAGAGGAGGAAAGGCATAAACTGATAGGTTTTTCCAGCTGAAGGACAGAACATACACTTTCCAAACTTGTTTGTGGGGAGTCTTTGTGCAAAATGTGTCTAATTGATACTTCTGGGGGGAGGCAAACAGGTCTACATCTGGGCTCCCCCATTTGCTTGACAACATGTTGAAAATCCTTGGTTCCAGCTTCCACTCGTGTGGGTCCATGAGGTTTCTGCTTAGTTCGTCTGCCAGTGTATTTAGTTTTCCTGGCAGGAATTGAGCTTGTAGGTGCACTTGGTAGCTCAGGGCTGTGTTCCACAATGCCATGGCTAGTCTGCATAGGGGGTAAGAATGTGTACCCTCCTGCTTGTTTATGTACCACATAACAGTGGTGTTGTCCGTCTTTACCATTAATTGTCCTGGAAGAATGTGGTCCTTGAAGGCTGTCAGAGCATTCTGTACAGCTAACATTTCTTTTATATTGATATTCAAGTGCATTTGACTTGGGTTCCATTTGCTCTGAATGCACTTCTCTGCCAGGTGAGCCCCCCATGCATAATCTGATGCGTCTGTTGTGAGTGTTTGGGTGGCAGGGGGTGGTAAAAATGGCAGTCCTTTGTTTTTGTGGCAGGCCTCTGCCCACCAAAGAAACTCTAGGCATAGGCAAGGTATGATAGGAATCACTGCTTCTAGATCCTGAGAATGTTGACACCATAGGCTTTTTAGATACCATTGCAGTTTCCTCATATGCAGTCTTGCATATGGAATTAGAAGAATGCAGGAGGCCATGAACCCCAAGGCTTGTAGTATTTGCCTTGCAGATAGTAGGGTTTTTGTGGCCACTTATTTGAAGTAGGCTGTCAAATGAATTTGTTTCTCTGGTGTGAGGAAAGCCATCTGGGAAGTTGTAGTCAAGCTTGCTCCCAGGAATATGATTTGTTGACAGGGTACCAGGTGTGATTTATTTTCGTTTGTGGTGCACCCCAGACAAGTTAGCACCCTTTGTACAAAGGCCAGATGATTCAAAAGTATGTCCTGGCTTTCTGCCTGAATTAATTAAACACTTGGCCAGGTATGGGTATATTTGAATATTTCTTTGCCTGCAAAACGAGATAACTGGGGCTAGGCACTTTGTGACTACCCTGGGTGCAGCAGATAAGCCAAAGGGCAGTGCAAAGAACTGGTAGTGATTGTAGCCTGCTTTGAAGCATAGGTATCTTCTGCAAGATTCCCTGACTGGGATGTGTAAGTATGCTTCCTTTAAATCGAGTGTTACCATCCAGGCATCTTTTCCTAGCACAGGAAGCAACTGGTGAAGAGTCAGCATCTTGAATTTTGGAATCACCAAAAAAGTGTTTAGAGTAGACAGGTCCAGAATAGGACGCCATGAATTGTCTTTTCTGGGTACCAGGAAAAGTTGTGAGTAGAAACCTTGTCCTTTTTCCTCTTCTGGTACAGTGTGAATAGCCTTTATGTTTAAAAGAGAGAGTATTTGGTTTTGAGCCTCTGCCCACTCATTTGGGGGTAGATCTGGCCAACCTTTTGGCGTTGGTAATGTGTGGAAGTGAAATCTGTATTCTTGGGACACTATATTTAAAACCCATTTGTCCTGGGTAATGAGTTCCCAGTTTTTGGCCTGCAGATCAATCTTTCCCCCTAAAGGAGCATTCAGTTGAGAAGTGCATGGAAGTATTAAAATCAAGTCATTGAGACAGTTTTCCATAGGGGGGAGTCTTACTACTCCCAGATTTGGAAGCGGAAGCCCCCCACTGCTTAGTCTTGTGCGTACCGTGGGACTGAAACCTGGGATTTCTGCTGTATCTGAGTTTGGATTGAGAAGGCCTGGAAGGAGCCTGAAAGGACCAATTCTTAGAGGGCTAATGTTTACTAAATCTTGGAGGCTGAACTTGTAAGAAATATTTAACAGTTTACATAGATTTAGCTTTATCTTCAGTTTTTTTAAGAACTTCCTCAGCTTTGTTGCCAAACAGGCGATCTTGATTTAAGGGAGCATCCAACAGTTTAGCTTTAACATGATCAGGCAAAGATTGCTCCTTAAGCCAAGCATGCCTTCTGAGTACAGACCCAGTGACAGCAGCCCTGCAAGAGGCCTCTAAAGAATCAAACCCACATTGCAAAGTATGTTTCCCAACCTGTTCAGCAGCATTCATTAAATCCTGTAATTCCTTATTTTTAGCACAGTCAGGAATCAACATCATTTTCTGTTTAAGCAATCCAGTAATGTGTTGTTGATACTTTAACATATGAAACTGACAGTTTAAGGCCCTAATGGCCAAGGTTGCAAACGTGTAAACCTTCTTATCCCATCTATCCAGCACCTTGGAGTCTCTACCAGAAGGGGTAGAGTTTTTGGCAGTAAAGGCCTTAATGCCCTTGGGTCCCTGTGAAATAATCTCTGGATCCGTTATAGGATTTTTAAAGAGAAACTTGTGAGAATCAGGAACCCTGTAACATAGGTCAGGTTTTCTGGGAGCAGGAGGCAAAGAATCAGGGGCCAAACTAGATTCCAAAAAGGCATCATCAACAATGTCTAGTACAGGAGGTATAGCTAAAGGCCTATGCTGAGGCAAGATAAAGAAATCCCTAAGCCTCTTTTTCGAATCAGAAAAATCCTGGCTTTCCCAGTGGAAATGCTCCCTTAGAGTGTGCAAGATTTCACCAAAAGAAAAATCCTCTGGAGGGGAAGCAGAGGGAATAGACTCCTCTGCATCAGAATCCTCATAAGTAGATAAGGGTAAATCCAGATCATCAGAAGAATCAGAAAAAAAAATCAGAATCCTGGTCAGAAGATTCATAAACAATTTCAGTCTTAGGTCTCTTAGACGAAGGTGGTTGGCTTCCCCTGATTAAAGTTATAAGGTCATCAGCCATTCTTATCATTTGTTTTTTAGGCATAGAGGCCTGAGCATGCGGCCTGGGTGTCAGTTTTCTAGGCATGGTTCGAGGTTTAGACCTTAAAGAAGAAGGTGGCGTCGGTTTAATATGCAAGTCCATAGCCTGAATGCACCCTCAGAAGCCGGTGCCTGCACATGCCTCCAGACCCATCCAAGGTAGAGACATCCGCAGGTTCCACAGTTGAAGCATCTGGCGGCATACCAGACTCCGAATGGGTCTCAGTAGAGGCCTGCGAATCAGGGGCTGCGAAAGTGCCTCACTGAGTACTGGTGAACTGGTGACTAGCTTAGGAGAAGTGTCGTCAGCAGCTTTGGACCTAGGCGGCCTGTCTCTGTCTTTATCTTTGCATTTTTTCAGAATTCCGGTAGTCGGATGGCTTACCGACGACATTTCTGGATAATTGAACTGAGAACCGAAATATTTAGAGGCGAAAATATACCGGCAATGTATAGTGCGTTGATAAAATAAAGCACAAAACTGACAGCAAGGTACGTTGTGGTCAGGGCCTAGGCAAGGAATACAGTACAAATGAAAATCTTTGTGAGGTATTTGCTTTCCATAAGAAATGCAATTATTAACTTTTACTGACATCGGTAAGGAGCAAGAAAAAGTTTCCCCAGTGGGGTACTTAGCTTTAGTTGAAGACTTCGGTTCTGAAACTCGAAAACGAAAATTTCAGGAGTCGGCTGACCGGTACTTGCAAACTGCTTTTGCTTCGGGCACCACACGCATAAAACACTGATGTAATGGTGTCGGCTGCATGTTTTATTCCCTTGACGACATGACGTCATGGAAGAAGGGACAGCAACTGACACAGGATCCAAGACTTTGTTAATCAGGCCAGCTGAGGGCTACTGCAAGCAGATAACCCAAATGCGATGACTGCAACAGTGAAACACGAAGAACATCAATAGTTATGACCAAATGATTTTTCCTTTATATATATATATATTTATTTTTGAGTAGTGATAAACACTGAGTAGAGGGAGAAAATGAGATAAGGGGTGGACAGTGTGTTAAGAGAGTTATAGATATCTTGTCAGTCAGGTTTGGCACAGGAGCAATGCCAGATCTTGGATAGATATTCAAATAGTAGTTGTTTAAAACTGGTAGATTCAGGTGTGTTTTTGGAGTTCTCCTAAAACAAGGATTCACTGATATATTCTACTAAAAGGCAATTCGGGCATCATGGCTTTCGGTTAAGTACCTCACAAAAAACAAGCATATATTATATACGCATGTAAAGAAATGCCAGGTAAAAAAAAAAAAAATATTGCATTTTCCATACCTTTCAACTGTCCAGATTTTCACAGAATGCCCAGATTTTTGCCTCATTTTTGGTCCAGTCCTCATAAAATTTGTGGGTTTCTGGCAAATCATTGAGGACTGAAGTCACCAAGTAATGAAGGTCATTCGAGTTTCACACTTCATATCCTTCAGAAAAAATATGCTAACCCATAATTATTCTAGCAACGTTCTAAGTTTATAAGAGCAATATTTAAAATGTGTCCCTATTTCTGGACCTTTGTCCCCCCATTTATTTTGGCTTGGTCTATACTTCTTGTGCTAAGCCAATCTGGTGGTCCCCTGCCATAAACAAACTCTGCAACAGAAAGAAGAAACTATTGCAAAAAAGAGTAAACTACCATGATTGCAGGAACTCCCTGGTCAGCCTCAGTAAGAAGCTGAAATCCATCATAAAATCCTCCAAAGATAGTTATGAAAATAAAATCGCCATGGATTCTAAAGACAACCACAAAGCAATCTACAGCTATGTCAAGAATCTCAATGGCAATACTCAGATCTGCTCTAAGCTACAGCACAATGGCACTAGATTTATTGAACCAACTGATACTGCCAACATCCTGGCAAACAGGTTCAGTGCAAACTTTACCCCCCCTCAACCCCCAAAGGGCCCATCACCATAATGGAAGACTGCAAAGCCCCTGTAATTACGGACGCACAAGTAAAGACCGCACTCTCCAAAGCCAAGAACACAGCATCCATGGGACCGGACAACATCCCAGGCTGCATTCTGCATAAACTACAGAGCAAACTGGAACCCCACCTAAGTACCATGTTCAACCATAGCCTCACTTCAGGCTTTGTGCCTATGGAATAGCGCACAGCAACGGTTATCCCACTTCACAAGAGGGGTGCCACCACTGACCCTGGGAACTACCGCCCCATTAACCTGACGAGCCTGGTCTGCAAGGCCAAAGAACGCATCATCCTGGAGCTTATAAACAAAGACATAGGTAACCTCCAAACTCTGGACCCCACTCAGTTTGGGTTTGTAAAAGGTAGATCATGCCTCCTAAAACTGATTGACTTATTTGAAGCAGTCACCGGAGCCGTAGAAGAGGTTAAGGTGGTGCATACAGCCTATCTTAACCTCGCCAAGGCTTTCAACACCATCCCCCACTCTGGTATTATAGATAAACTCACTGGACTGGGCATAAATCCCTATGTCACAAGATGGGTGGCCAACTGGCTCACTGACAGAACCCACACAGTCTTCAGACCAGTGACAAGTGGAGTACCACAGGGTTCGGTCCTGGGTCCTCTCTTGTTCGGTATCTACTTCTCAGAAGTCCAGGCTAATACAGCTGGTCTCTGGCTAACAAAGTTTGCAGACGACGGCAAACTAGGAGCCATAATAGATTCACCTAAGGATGTGGACATTCTACAAAAAGGTCTCACTGAGACTGATGCGTGGTGTCAAAGTCATGGCCTAAAGCTCAATGCCAAGAAGTGCACAGTCACCCCCTTTGGGAAAAACACCATACTCATGAACTACCACATAGGTGGTAGCCTACTAAACACCGAAAGTGTGATAAGAGACCTTGGGACACAGGTGTACATTAGTCTCTCCTTTGATAAACACGTCGCCACAGTAGTCAGGAAATCCCTCTACATGGCACACCTCATCACAAAGGGGTTCTCCTCCAGAAAAAGAGAGGTCATCGTTCCTCTCTAATCATACCTCATCAGACCCATTATAGAGTACAAAGCCCCATTTGGCATGTGCCTCTCAAGACATCTAGAACAACTAGAAAGGCCACAGAAATACCTCACTAACAGGATTACTGGCCTCAAGCAGATGCCATGTGCAGACCGTCTAAAAAAACTCCAGCTCTACTCTGTCGCATATTGCCTACTCAGAGGCAACCTCTGCCTAACATATAAAGCCATGTCTAACCCAGATCTGATGGACATACTACACTTAAAGAAATCCCAAACTCTCTGGGCCACACGCTCCAGGGACCTAAACTTTGTCACTACAATAAACAGAATATGCTGGAGGGATAGATTCCTGTCCCAGTGACTTCCCATGCTCTGGAACAGACTACCCATTCATGTCAAGCAAAGTTCCCTCTTTAACAGAAATCTTGACAATTGGATGGGAAACAGGAAATTCACCCCGGGGATCACTTCTGTGGCTCTGCTCGACAGGGGCACAGGAAAATAATTTTCTTGGGTGGCAAAAGCCAGGGAACCTCTTTTGGCTAGGCTTACATAGGGCCTAGGGCCGATAGCCTAGTACTTACCTATGAACCTAAGTGGTTGAGAAGTATGGCATTTCCTAAACCAAAAACAGATCCAGGTATGAGATTTCCAGAACATTTGCATGCAGCATTAATATCTGAAAAGTACAGACATGAAAATATTCCATCAAGTCTTGACAGTGACTTTGACAAGTGAGACAAATTCAAGTACTGTGTCTTATGTGACAGCTCAGCCAAAATCTTACAACAAGCTGAACACTGAAGCAGCTTAATGTATAAAAGCACAGTGACTACTGCATGAAGTAAAAGCTAATAATAATGGGCAGAAAGGAACATACTCATTTTCCTACCCTGGAATCAAAGGCAGGGAAAGCCGACTCTGTTTTTTAAGCTTAACCTCTTGCATGCTCTGACAAACGAATTTGACTCGATTCATAACTAGGGTGGGGCAAAAGGGACAGACACTCTGGGGGAAAGATGTCAGGGGACACAATCTTCAGACGTTGTATTTGCCAAAGTGCTTTAGTGCTAGCAGTACCAACATTTAAAAATTAATGCTGGCATTAATGCATTTTCTGACAAGGCTGAATGTTCAGCATAATATTTAACTGCAGCAAGTTGCTAGTTATACTTGTAACACCTTTTTTTTTTTTTTGTACCTCAGTTATCATCTATACCGCCTTATGGAGTCCAGACCTTTTTTGGGTCTGGCTTCTTTTAACAAGTAACTTACCAGTTAATAACAGTTATCTTTGGAAAGGGCAAGGAGAAACTAACAAAATTACACTAATATTGTTTTTATGATGTCCTGCAGTAAAGAAACTTACTATTCATATTTATTTTCATATTTTCATAACCGAGAGACCTATATGGCATTGAGGGGTGTGCTGTGAAATGCCATTGTGTGAGACAGAAAATTTCAGTTGTTGTCTACTTATATCACAATATACTGGAGATAATGCTGGTTTGTTAGTAATCATGAAAATAAGCAATATTTCAATATGTACTAAATATTTCAAAAAACAAGTGACTTAAAATCTATTGCAATGAATCAGGTGAAACCTTAGACGTTGTTGAAGAAAACTGAAATTGATATTTGCACTGTAAGTTGCACATATTGAGAGATATTCAATGTTATTTATATTACTGATAAGTTGTTTATGTTTCTGTAAATATCTCAATAAACACGCACTCTTGGGAACATATGTTTTGGGAATGTAATGAGTTGGCAGATTTTAAAAATTCCCTACAGAGTACTCTATCAAAAATATTGGGTGAGCAAATAGTTGTAAGTAAGGAAATGATTCTTTTGAGCTGAGATAAAGTATCTGAATTGCCTAGGCATAGTAAGGCCTTATTAAATTTAACTTAGTCGGCTGCCAAAAAAAAAGCAATAACTAGAAAATGGAACACAAAGTCTATACCAACTGTATTTGAGGTACTGAACAATATAAAACAGATAAGAGAACTGAAGAGGGATCTTTAGAAAAAGAGAAGGAGCAAATTACATACAAGTAGAGGGAAATTGTGAGAACGTGCATAATAAAGAGAAGGAGCAAATTACATACAAGTAGAGAGAAATTGTGAGAACGTGCATAATAAAGTTCAGGAGGAGTGAGGTTTAAGGAAGACAGAAATTCAGCAATTTTTTTGTAATGTTGGACTGATAATAGTAGCAAATAAATATAGTTGATATATACTGTATTTGAAAGGAAAATGTTAAAATGGTTTGTTTTCTGTTATTGTATGTTTGCTTATGTTAAGTGATAATTTAATAAAGGTGTTAAAAAAATAAACAAATGTGCACTCAGAGAAGAATTTCTTACTGTCATGTGAAAGTGTATGGCTGGTTAACAAAAGTGTTCTAACATGTCTAGGTTGTAAAGTTTCCAAGATATGACAATTCGTTTCTGAACATTTAACAAAAAATGCAATTCTGGGTTTGAATGCTTTATAATAGGTTATATTTATGAAAAAAAACTATGAATAAACTGATCATTACTGATGTAAAAGAATACTTCTTACAGATAACACTGCTATTTGTACAATTTTAATAGCTTTTATTCTTCACAAAATATTTCCATTTGTTTATGTTATACTTTTAAAGTTAATCAGAAAATGCTCTGGAACGTAAGGGTGTGTGAAGGCTGCTAGAGGTGCGACATTTCACACCACACAGTTTTTTTTTCCTCCTCAACTTAGAGGAAAATGGACCTGGTTAGCAACTTATCTCCATATGCTTAGATGTGGAGTTCCATATCAGGGAATGGATCTTTTTTTCCGCTCTTCAATGTGCACGTGACGGGTGCCAAATCGGGAAATGGGACCAGGCACTAGATGGGCAATTTATGGCTCTGACTTGTTTCCACTTATATGACATGCCACAGACACACAGAAGGTTGTAGTCTTTCCTGTCAGGTACCGCCCACAATCTTCCACAGACAATCTTCACTCTTGCTGAGGTCAGACGCCACTTTAAAAACATATGCAATGTGTTGTGTAGCTTTCCTCTAATGCCTGCACTGTATACCTCTCAAACTCTTAGCACAAGAGTTCTGGATAAAGCCAAAAATAATGTGGGGGAGGGGCAAAGGCCCAAAAACATCTAAAATCTGTCCCTATTGCTCCTGTAAACTTAAGTTGTTAGAAAAAAAAGGTTTTGCAGTAACATATATTTTCTGAATGATCTGAAGTTTGAAACTCAAATATCTTGTCATTATATAGTGAGATCAATCCTTAATGATTTGCCCAAAAACAAATTTCATGAGGAAGAGACCAAAAAAAATCCAAGAAAAAAATCTGGTCATTCTGCAAAAATCTGAACTGAGAGGTATGCTTTACTTCAGACAGGAAAGCAAATAGTACCAGTGTGCAAAGTCAACTGCTTTCTGAATAGTGATCCACTTGTTGGGAGGTATTCTTTTCAGTAAATGCAACATTTTTATTTACTGCAGTGTTATAGTCTTATGTACAACACAGACAACTGAAATTTGTGAAGCTCAAGGATCATGGTTTGGAAGAAATATTAATATGTCACAGTGTAACAAATTAAGGGTGTAGCAATACAACCACAGTTGTGGGAAAATGTAATGCACAAATATATTTTGTGCCTCAATGTTGTTGTTGTGTCTTTCGGCTTTTCCCGGTTAGGGGTCGCCACAGCGGAACTCCGGTCCGCTAATGATTGGCAGTAGATTTTTTTACGTGCCGTGTTGCCAGCCCTGACGCACAACCTTCAACGTAGGTACGCCCATTCACGCATGTCTCCACACAGGAGACGCTTTAGCTGAGAATCAAACAGGACAACGTCTTACTGTGAGGCGACAACTCTACCGTAGCACCAGCACCGCAGTTAACAGAAATTTCCCTTAACACAATTTAAAGCAACCTTTTTTGTAATGAGCCACATTGTATAAATACAGATTAACATGACAAATGATAAAAGTAAAATACTTCTAAGCAAATACAAAAATCTCAAACATTAAAGACAAAAACAGATCTTTCTAGTGCAGACAACAATAAACAGCAAAAATAGTATGAATGTCTGTTAAAAGATCTTTGAGGCAATAGTTGTCAGTTAACACCACCTGTATTACAATGATAGCTCTGACACCTCAGGAAGAGTATGGGAGAGGGGAGACTATGTCAGTACTTGAAATACTACAAACTAACAGATTTTTAAAAAAGCTGTAGTTTTAACTGTTTTTTGAGTATTCTCAACTACTGTGAACAGATTACTACAGCTCAGAGAAAATACAAATAAGACTAATTCAAACAAAACCTGAAAAGGAGTTAGGGTCATGTTCAAGAAGCTATGTAAGATGCCCATGACTCGCAGTATTATTACTCTATTTATATGAAAGTTTAAAGTCATCTTATTTCCTTATGTGTAGAACACATGTAAATCGGACTTCAAATGAATTTTGGGAAGATGACATACAAGCAGTAAAACAAGATCACCTTAAAGGAAACTCCACTTAGAACTAAAAAAAAAAAATCTATTTTTTCAATCTCTGTTTTTTGAGTTTTAACATCTCAAAAATCACTCTGACTTCTTATAGAATTTTAATGTTTTCTGCAAAACGGCTATCAATGGGGCTTGACATATCAACATAACCTTATTTTTCTTAAAGCCTCGCTCTTTCCCATAATCCATTTCAAGTCTGTTTTAT